>NC_069502.1:161980238-162287738 GCF_027579735.1 Bombina bombina
ATATAGCCAGTCTATATACATCGATTCCTCATGATCTTGGCATTGAGAGTATATTCTACTTTTTAAATAAAGATAATTTATACTCACCCAGCGAAAGAAGGTTTATCAAAGATTTATTCGAGATAATTATCTATGAAAACTTCTTTCTATTTGAGGATACTTTCTTTGTGCAGAAAAAAGGCACGGCTATGGGCTCAAATGTAGCCCCAACATACGCAAATCTATTTGTCGGTCAATTTGAGGAAGATATAGTGTTCAAAGATCAAGGTTATAAAGATCATGTACAAGGCTGGTATCGTTACATAGACAACATCTTTTTTATCTGGACAGGGAGTGATGAGGATTTATCCAGGTTTGTTCAGAGGCTTAATGCAGCACATGCATCATTACAATTCACTATGGAGACAAGTAAAACTAAAGTGAGTTTTATGGATACAATGATATCTGCTGTAGATCATTGTTTGAGAAGCGATTTATTCACTAAAGAAACAGATAGAAATAATACTCTACTTTATGAAAGCTTCCATCCACCTTCTTTGATTAAGAATCTCCCATTGGGCCAACTATTAAGAACTAAAAGAATAGTTGATGACCAGGAAACCTGTTCCAAGAGATTAGAGGAGATGTCCAAGAAATTCCTGAGCCGAGGCTACCCTATTGAAATTGTTAATCAAAATATGAGCAAAGTGTTGGAGATTGATAGGACGAGTCTATTATCTAGAAAGAACCAAGACCCCAAGAAATTCTCTGTTCCATTTTCGAGTCACTTTGGGTTTCACAGTAGAGATCTGAAGAGGTCAATACTCCATCACTGGCACTTACTTAAAGATGACGCCCAAGTGGGTACTGTATTCACTGATACCCCACTATTTTCATTTAGAAGAAATAGAAACCTCAGAGATAAATTGATTCGGGCTGATTGGGGTTCACAAAAAAAACCAGTGGAAATAGTTAAGATAGGTTAATTTTCCTGTATGAACTGTGTTTTGTGCCATTCGATGCAACAAGGTGATAGCATTACTCACCCACTTTCTGGGAAAAGGATACCTATCCATGGCCAATTCTCATGTACCTCAAAGTACGTGATATATGGCATCAAATGTCCATGTGGCTTAGCCTATGTAGGTGAGACCACCCAAATGGCTAGAGATAGAATACGCCATCATAAGGCAGTGATAGGCAGTAATGACGAGGACGCCCCGGTAGCACATAATTTCACAAGATTTGGAAACAATAAAAGCCTGCAGGCTCGCCAGAAACACAGGGCTTCAATCTCCGTATGGAGCTTGATAGATATGCCCCTTTAGGTCATTTGGAATTTTAAAAAAGTGTGTTTAATTCTTCAAAAACTTTCACAGCGCACAATTTGCTCAACTGTAAACTCCAACATGACAGAGCACAAATTTTGTTGGTAGGTTATTTTCTAATTAAAGGGACAGTAAAGTCATTATTAGACATTCATGATTTAGAAAGAGCATACAATTTTAAACAACTTTCCAATTTACTTGCTTCTTTTTCTTGTTATCCTTTGCTGAAAGGTTTATCTATGAAAGCTCAGGAGCAGCAAAAAACCTAGGTTCTAGCTGCTGGTTGGTTGCTGCATATATATACCGATTGTCATAGGCTCACCCATGTGCTCAGTTAGAAATCAGTAGTGAATTGCTGCTCTTTGAACAAATGATACCTAGAGAATGAAGCAAATTTGATAGTAGAAATAAACTGGAAAATTGTTTAAAATTGTATGTTCCACCTAAATCATGAAAGAAAAAAAATGGGGTTTCATGTCCCTTTAAGTGTTTCTGTTTCATTCTCATATCTTCATCTTGTTTAGAATAGTACAGAAATGAAGCAACACAATAAATAAATAAATCCCCAGAGTTGTGATACGTTGGAATCTAGGTCATTTGCCATACTCCCAGATACATCACCAAATGAAAGAAAACTGCTTTAGTGCTTTCTCTAATATAAATGATGTATTTTTAGAGGGCAACAATGCTTACATGCTGACAACTTATAGCAGGTATTTCACAGCTGGAAACCTAACAATTCTTTTTAAAGGGAAACTGTATTGAGAATGCAAAAAAATGTATTGCTCACATAGCTCACACAGAGCATTGTATAGCTTTTCACAGCAATACACTGCTTGTTCATGTGTGCCATATAGATAACATTGCCCCCCACTCCCATCGAGTTAGTAAAGAGCACTGAGATAAGGGGGCAGTTTGCAGATACAAGGCAATCACAGAGGTAAAAAGTATATTAATATAACCATGTTGGTTGTGCAAAACTGGGGACTGGGTATTAAAGGGACAGTATACACCAATTTTCATATAACTGCATATAATAGACAATACTATAAAGAAGAATATGCATAGATACTGATATAAAACTCCAGTATAAACCCTTTTAAAAACTCACTTAGAAGCTCTGAGTTTAGCTCTGTTTCGGCTGGAACACATCCTGAAAGGGGCTGGGAAAGCAAGAAAAATAGACCCCCTCCCCCTGCATATGAAAAGACCCATTACACAACCAGGAGTCTGTAGACATCAGTATACATCGAAAACGTTGGAGTCTTAAAATTAACACAATGTTATTTAAAGGGCCAGGAAACCCCAACATTTTCTTTCCTTATTTGAACAAAATCTACAATTTTAAACAACTTTCCAATTTACTTTGCTAAAGGAGCAGCATTGCACTACTGGCAGATAGCTGAACACCACTAGTTAGCAGATCACAAGAGTCAAATGTGTGCAGGCACTAAGCAGCTAGCTCCCACTAGTTTAGGACATGTGCATATTCTTTTTCAACAACAGATACCAAGAGAACGAAGCACATTTGAAAATAGAAGTGAATTTTAAAGTGCCTTAAAATGACATGCTCTATCTAAATCATGCAAGTTTAATTTTGACTTTCCTATCCTTTTAAAAATAAGCAAAACTATACATTTTTACAAAAACACTCCCAGATGGACTATATAAATGGATCATCTGCAAAACATTTATGCAAAGAAAAATCTAGTGTATAATGTGCCTTTAAATGAATTATCTATCTTTTGAAACAATAACAATTTTGGAGTAGACTGTCCCTTTAACAAAAGCTTACCACCTCCTGTGTGACCCAAGCTCTGGCACATTTTTCTAGGTAAGATGAGAAATATTTGGCAGTGGAATGTGCCTTGCTGTTGCCAAATGCTATCCAAAATTCAGAAGTGGTCTTAGACTGAACAAGAGAATAATGGTTACTGTTCTATTGTTTGTTGGGTTTGGCTAACATCCTGCAGGTTTGAAAAGTAAATTGCTAACATTTTGCAGAAACCAAACATTTGTTTTCCATTCCTGGAAGTCATAACCTACAAGAGATTTGTTATCTGAGTAGCTGGATAAGCCAGCCTGAGTAGGATTCCAAGTACACACAGTAGTTTCCTGTTTCAAAGCTGTAATTCTCTGAGTTAACCTCAGGATACCCCTTACTATTACATTTTTAGCTTTTTATTTATTCTTTATAATATGGTCCTGTATTTTTTGTTATACTAAAATGTTGATGATATTTATTATCATATATTAAAAAACAAATTTTACTTTTTTGATGTTTAAAGTGAAGACATGTTAATTGAATCTATCACCCAGTAGTATCATAGTACTAGAGATTAACTAACATGTAACAGAGATAACGGGTAAACCAGAGTGGACCTCAACTAAATTTTAGTTGGTTGGTGTATTGGTTGGTGAAATAAAGATATAAGAAATAACTATAATGCGTTTTTCACAGAACTATGGTATGTGTGCTAGTAAAAAAATGTATCTGCAGCCTAGATTTTAATCTTTTTAATGAGCATTTAGCATGGATAAATATGGTCTAATTATAATAAACAAACTCCAAGCCATATCAATCTATTTGTTAAATATTTTGTGGGGTGGGTTATCCATTTGTTTTAATGATTTAAAGTCATATTAACATGTCACACATTTAAAATTAAGAAATATCAAAAACCCTTTTCTAACCCATCTTCAAGAAATCTAAAGAAATCCTACCAAGTTGAATAACACAGTTTACCAATATACATTTAAACTACATATTCATACAAATAAATACATTATAGGATTTAAATTAAAGGTTTGGACATTATGACACACTATGCTTGATGGAATACTTGGTAAAAATAATAATGAAAGTGGTAAATGCACACATGAAATCAACTGACCTTTTAGATTTATTTATTTTTTAAACCAGCTTAAAGGAACAGTCTAAAAAGAGATAATCCCTTTATTACCCATGCCTCAGTTTTGTATAACCAACACTGTTATATTAATACACGTTTTACCTTTGTGATTACCTTGTATCTAAGTCTCTTCAAACTGCACCTTTATGTCAGTTCTTTTGACAGACATTTTAGCCAATCGGTGCTAACTCATAAGTAACTCAATGGGAATGAGCACAATTTTATCTATATGACACATGAACTAACAGTGTCTAACTGTGAAAAACTATCAAAATGAGATAAGAGGCAACCTTCAACGGCTAAAAAAATCAATTTATGAGCCTACCTAGGTTTAGCTTTCAACAAATAATACCAAGAGAACAAAGCAAATTTGATTATAAAAGTAAATTGAAAAGTTGTTTAAAATTGTATGCCCTATATGAATCATGAATGTTTAATTTTGACTTGACTGTCCCTTTAACCCCTTCCCACCATTAGGACGTTTCATGCCGTCCTACTTCTCTGGGCTCTAGCGCCGTTAGGATGGCATGGAACGTCCTAGCCTTTCTGATGTCCTGAAGCCTCTGTAGGTTTCTAACTGGGATTGCGGGCTGGAGACCTCTTGTGAGCTGCTGGTGCAATGCTGAATACGGAGAGCGTATTGCTCTCCGTATTCAGCGAGGTCTGGCGGACCTGATCCGCACTGTCGGATCAGGTCTGCCAGACTTTGTTAAATAGAGGCCATAGACTGAAGTTTGGATAAGCAAATCTTATAATAAGTATTATGAAAATGTATATAGAAACGTATAGAATTTTTTTTCCAAGCAGACAATAGGCTGTCTGACTTAAATGATGCGAGTAGAAAAATGCCAGATTAGTTATGTTAGTCTGTTTCAAAAGAAAAAGAAAAAACTTAAAGGGACACTGAACCCACATTTTTTCTTTTGTGATTCAGATAGAGCATGACATTTTAAGCAACTTTCTAATTTACTCCTATTATCACATTTTCTTTATTCTCTTGGTATCTTTATTTGAAATGCAAGAATGTAAGTTTAGATGCCGGCCCATTTTTGGTGAACAACCTGGGTTGTCCTTGCTGATTGGTGGATACATTAATCCACTAATAAAAAACGGCTATCCAGAGTTCTGAACCAAAAAAATAGCTTAGATGCCTTCTTTTTCAAATAAAGATAGCAAGGGAACGATGAAAAATTGCTAATAGGAGTAAATTAGAAAATTGCTTAAAATTGCTTAAAATTGCATGCTCTATCTGAATCATAAAAGAAAAAATTTGGGTTCAGTGTCCCTTTAACCAGGTTCCTCCAGGACACCAAAATCAGGGACAGTCGAGGATGAATATGATGACACAGAACAGTTGCAGCTCCATTGTGTGCACTGAGATTGGTAGGTCTAGAGGGAACAATCATTATATGAATATTTTATATGAAGGAGGAAATGCAGAGAAGTGGAAGTGGTTTTAGCCACGTGGTTAATGTTGTGGGCCCCAAAAAAAAAAAGGTCTCTGAGCTGGTAAGATTCTATAAGAATACTCGCCAGTCCTTCTATTTCCCTGGTGGAATGATATAAAGCCACTTTTTAACCTTAAACAAGGTGTCTCACTAAGGGGAGTATACTACATTTTCGTATGGGAAGGAGATACATACATTATAAAAGTGTACAATGAAAATGGTACTTTAAAAATCTTACAAAATGAATAATTTAACCATTAACACAAACATATGCAGACAAATTGTATTGTTAAGGTGCATCAAAAATCATAACAAAACTGTTCACCAAAAATCGTATTTTATCTTAAACCTGTATGTAAATTACACAGGAATAAATCGTACTAAATATGCACAGCGTTAATTGTAATTTAAGTACTCTTGATCTGCGGCAAAATAAGTAAGAAATTTGTACTTAAAAGTAGAAAATGCAAAGCATGATTGTTGTTTTATCATAAAATGTGCTGAACATGGACATTCCATGGGTGTATATGAAGTAGCCTCTTAAATCCCAGCGTAATTCTGTAAACATTTTCGCCCTACAGTTCTCAATGTTTTTTCTTTTAACTTTAAAGGTGGTGAGCTTTTTTCAATATTTTTAAAACACGAATAACTCTGAAAGGAAAACCCATGTAAATGAAAATAACAGTAAATTTGAGATACAGTGCAATGAAAACAGCGTAATTTGATTTGTTTTATGCTTAAAGTGCATGTAAAGTGAAGACTATCACTCTTCATCATATTATGCATCTACTAAAATAATGAAATTAATTCATGATTTTTTTTATATCGCATCCTAATTCACAAAAACAGAATTTATGCTTACCTGATAAATTACTTTCTCCAACGGTGTGTCCGGTCCACGGCGTCATCCTTACTTGTGGGATATTCTCTTCCCCAACAGGAAATGGCAAAGAGTCCCAGCAAAGCTGGTCACATGATCCCTCCTAGGCTCCGCCCACCCCAGTCATTCGACCGACGGACAGGAGGAAATATATATAGGAGAAATCATATGATACCGTGGTGACTGTAGTTAGAGAAAATAATTCATCAGACCTGATTAAAAAAACCAGGGCGGGCCGTGGACCGGACACACCGTTGGAGAAAGTAATTTATCAGGTAAGCATAAATTCTGTTTTCTCCAACATTGGTGTGTCCGGTCCACGGCGTCATCCTTACTTGTGGGAACCAATACCAAAGCTTTAGGACACGGATGAAGGGAGGGAGCAAATAAGGTCACCTAAACGGAAGGCACCACAGCTTGCAAAACCTTTCTCCCAAAAATAGCTTCCGAAGAAACAAAAGTATCAAATTTGTAAAATTTGGAAAAAGTGTGCAGTGAAGACCAAGTCGCTGCCTTACATATCTGGTCAACAGAAGCCTCGTTCTTGAAGGCCCATGTGGAAGCCACAGCCCTAGTGGAGTGAGCTGTGATTCTTTCAGGAGGCTGCCGTCCGGCAGTCTCATAAGCCAAACGGATAATGCTTTTAAGCCAAAAGGAAAGAGAGGTAGAAGTCGCTTTTTGACCTCTCCTTTTACCAGAATAAACAACAAACAAGGATGATGTTTGTCTGAAATCTTTAGTAGCCTCTAAATAGAATTTTAGAGCACGGACAACGTCCAAATTGTGTAACAAACGCTCCTTCTTTGAAACTGGATTCGGACACAAAGAAGGTACAACTATCTCCTGGTTAATATTTTTGTTAGAAACAACTTTAGGATGAAAACCAGGCTTAGTACGCAAAACCACCTTATCTGCATGGAACACCAGATAAGGAGGAGAACACTGCAGAGCAGATAACTCTGAAACTCTTCTAGCAGAAGAGATTGCAACCAAAAACAAAACTTTCCAAGATAGTAACTTAATATCTACGGAATGTAAGGGTTCAAACGGAACCCCTTGAAGAACTGAAAGAACTAGATTTAAACTCCAGGGAGGAGTCAAAGGTCTGTAAACAGGCTTGATCCTAACCAGAGCCTGAACAAATGCTTGAACATCTGGCATAGCTGCCAGTCGTTTGTGTAGTAAGACAGATAAAGCAGAAATCTGTCCCTTTAGAGAACTTGCAGATAATCCTTTCTCCAAACCTTCTTGTAGAAAGGATAGAATCTTAGGAATTTTTATCTTGTTCCATGGCAATCCTTTGGATTCACACCAACAGATATATTTTTTCCATATTTTATGGTACATTTTTCTAGTTACAGGCTTTCTAGCCTGAATCAGAGTATCTATTACAGAATCTGAAAACCCACGCTTTGATAAAATCAAGCGTTCAATCTCCAAGCCGTCAGTTGGAGGGAAACCAGATTCGGATGTTCGAATGGACCCTGAACAAGAAGGTCCTGTCTCAAAGGTAGCTTCCATGGTGGAGCCGATAACATATTCACCAGGTCTGCATACCAAGTCCTGCGTGGCCACGCAGGAGCTATCAAGATCACCGAGGCCCTCTCCTGATTGATCCTGGCTACCAGCCTGGGAATGAGAGGAAACGGTGGGAATACATAAGCTAGGTTGAAGGTCCAAGGTGCTACTAGTGCATCTACTAGAGTCGCCTTGGGATCCCTGGATCTGGACCCGTAGCAAGGAACCTTGAAGTTCTGACGAGACGCCATCAGATCCATGTCTGGAATGCCCCATAATTGAGTTATTTGGGCAAAGATTTCCGGATGGAGTTCCCACTCCCCCGGATGGAATGTCTGACGACTCAGAAAATCCGCTTCCCAATTTTCCACTCCTGGGATGTGGATCGCAGACAAGTGGCAGGAGTGATCCTCCGCCCATTGAATTATCTTGGTCACTTCTTTCATCGCCAGGGAACTCCTTGTTCCCCCCTGATGATTGATATATGCAACAGTCGTCATGTTGTCTGATTGAAACCTTATGAATTTGGCCTTTGCTAGTTGAGGCCAAGCTTTGAGAGCATTGAATATCGCTCTCAGTTCCAGAATGTTTATCGGGAGAAGAGACTCTTCCCGAGACCATAAACCCTGAGCTTTCAGGGATTCCCAGACCGCGCCCCAGCCCACTAGACTGGCGTCGGTCGTGACAATGACCCACTCTGGTCTGCGGAAGCTCATTCCCTGTGACAGATTGTCCAGGGTCAGCCACCAACGGAGTGAATCTCTGGTCTTTTGATCTACTTGAATCATCGGAGACAAGTCTGTATAATCCCCATTCCACTGTTTGAGCATGCACAGTTGTAATGGTCTTAGATGAATTCGTGCAAAAGGAACTATGTCCATTGTTGCAACCATCAAACCTATTACCTCCATGCACTGCGCTATGGAAGGACGAGGAACAGAGTGAAGTACTTGACAAGAGCTTAGAAGTTTTGATTTTCTGACCTCTGTCAGAAAAATCCTCATTTCTAAGGAATCTATTATTGTTCCCAAGAAGGGAACTCTTGTTGACGGGGACAGAGAACTTTTTTCTTTGTTCACCTTCCATCCGTGAGATCTGAGAAAGGCTAGGACGATGTCCGTATGAGCCTTTGCTTTGACAGGGACGACGCTTGAATTAGGATGTCGTCCAAGTAAGGTACTACTGCAATGCCCCTTGGTCTTAGAACCGCTAGAAGGGACCCTAGTACCTTTGTGAAAATTCTCGGAGCCGTGGCTAATCCGAATGGAAGTGCCACAAACTGGTAATGCTTGTCCAGAAAAGTGAACCTTAGGAACTGATGATGTTCCTTGTGGATAGGAATATGTAGGTACGCATCCTTTAAATCCACGGTGGTCATAAATTGACTTTCCTGGATGGTGGGAAGGATCGTTCGAATGGTTTCCATTTTGAACGATGGAACCCTGAGAAATTTGTTTAGGATCTTCAGATCCAAAATTGGTCTGAATGTTCCCTCTTTTTTGGGAACTACGAACAGATTTGAGTAAAATCCCATTCCTTGTTCTTTTATTGGAACTGGATGTATCACTCCCATCTTTAACACGTCTTCTACGCAATGTAAGAATGCCTGTCTCTTTATTTGGTTTGAGGATAATTGAGACCTGTGGAACCTTCCCCTTGGGGGTAGTTCCTTGAATTCCAGAAGATAACCTTGAGAAACTATTTCTAGCGCCCAAGGATCCTGAACATCTCTTGCCCAAGCCTGAGCAAAGAGAGAGAGTCTGCCCCCTACTAGATCCGGTTCCAGATCGGGGGCTATCCCTTCATGCTGTTTTGGTAGCAGTGCTAGGCTTCTTGGCCTGCTTACCCTTGTTCCAGCCTTGCATTGGTTTCCAGGCTGGTTTGGGTTGTGAAGTATTACCCTCTTGCTTAGAGGATGCAGAATTAGAGGCTGGTCCGTTTCTGCGAAAGGGACGAAAATTAGGCTTATTTTTAGCCTTAAAAGACCTATCCTGTGGGAGGGCGTGGCCCTTTCCTCCAGTGATGTCTGAAATAATCTCTTTCAAATCTGGTCCAAATAATGTTTTACCTTTGAAAGGAATGTTAAGCAATTTTGTCTTGGATGACACATCCGCTGACCAAGACTTTAGCCAAAGCGCTCTGCGCGCCACTATAGCAAACCCTGAATTTTTCGCCGCTAATCTAGCTAATTGCAAAGCGGCATCTAAAACAAAAGAGTTAGCCAATTTAAGTGCTTGAACTCTGTCCATAACCTCCTCATACGAAGATTCTCTACTGAGCGACTTTTCTAGTTCCTCGAACCAGAAGCACGCTGCCGTAGTGACAGGAACAATGCATGAAATTGGTTGTAGAAGGAACCCTTGCTGTACAAAAATCTTTTTAAGCAAACCCTCTAATTTTTTATCCATAGGATCTTTAAAAGCACAACTGTCTTCGATAGGAATAGTAGTGCGTTTGTTTAGAGTAGAAACCGCCCCCTCGACCTTGGGGACTGTCTGCCATAAGTCCTTTCTGGGGTCGACTATAGGAAATAATTTCTTAAATATAGGGGGGGGGGGAAACAAAAGGTATGCCGGGCCTTTCCCACTCTTTATTTACTATGTCCGCCACCCGCTTGGGTATAGGAAAAGCGTCGGGGGGCACCGGAACCTCTAGGAACTTGTCCATCTTACATAATTTCTCTGGAATGACCAAATTGTCACAATCATCCAGAGTAGATAACACCTCCTTAAGCAGTGTGCGGAGATGTTCTAATTTAAATTTAAATGTCACAACATCAGTTTCAGCTTGATGAGAAATTTTTCCTGAATCTGAGATTTCTCCATCAGACAAAACCTCCCTCATAGCCCCTTGAGATTGGTGTGAGGGTATGTCAGAACAAATATCATCAGCGCCCTCCTGCTCTTCAGTGTTTAAAACAGAGCAATCGCGCTTTCTCTGATAAGTAGGCATTTTGGATAAAAGATTTGCTATGGAGTTATCCATTACAGCCGTTAATTGTTGCATGGTAATAAGTATTGGCACACTAGATGTACTAGGGGCCTCCTGTGTGGGCTAAACTGGTGTAGACACATTAGGGGATGATGTAGTATCATGTTTACTCCCCTCATTTGAGGAATCATCTTGGGCAATATCATCATCTGTGGCATTACTGTCCTTACTTTGTTTGGACACTATGGCACACTTATCACATAAATTTAAATGGGGAGACACATTGGCTTTCATACATATAGAACATAGCTTATCTGATGGTACAGACATGTTAAACAGGCTTAAACTTGTCAATCAAGCACAAAAAAAACGTTTTAAAATAAAACCGTTACTGTTTCTTTAAATTTCAAACTGAAAACACTTTATTACTGAATATGTGAAAAAGTATGAAGGAATTGTTCAAAAATTACCAAAATTTCACCACAGTGTCTTAAAGCATTAAAAGTATTGCACACCAAATTTCAGAGCTTTAACCCTTAAAATAGCCGTTTTTACATTTAACCCCTATACAGTCCCAGCTATATGCTTTGCTGAGACCCAACCAAGCCCAGAGGGGAATACGATACCAAATTACGCCTTCTATAAGCTTTTTCAGTGATTCTTAGCTCCTCACACATGCATCTGCATGCCTTGCTCTCCAAAAACAACTGCGCATTAATGGCGCAAAAATGAGGCTCTGTCTATAACTAGAAAAGGCCCCCATCTGAAAAAGGTGTCCAACACAGTGCCTGCCGTTTTTCTAAACGTTCCCCAAGATTATAATAACAATTATTAGTTAGAATCTGCATAATATGCCTAGTAAAGCAATCGTTTTAGCCCAGAAAAATGTCTACCAGTTTTTAAGCCCTTTTTGAAGCTCTTTATTCTTTTATGTTTAACTAAGAAAATGGCTTACCGGTCCCCATGAGGGGAAATGACAGCCTTCCAGCATTACATGGTCTTGTTAGAAATATGGCTAGTCATACCTTAAGCAGAAAGGTCTGCTAACTGTTTCCCCCAACTGAAGTTACTTCATCTCAACAGTCCTGTGTGGAAACAGCAATCGATTTTAGTTACTGTCTGCTAAAATCATCTTCCTCTTACAAACAGAAATCTTCATCCTTTTTCTGTTTCAGAGTAAATAGTACATACCAGCACTATTTTAAAATAACAAACACTTGATAGAAGAATAAAAACTACATTTAGGGGGGGAGGAGCTAACCAGCTTTCAGAACAGACGTGTGTGCCCATAGCTCCTACCAAAAGCAAATATAATATAACTAAAAATCAAGATTATTATGTACAAAACCGTTCCAGATCACCCCTGTAGCTGAGAGGTCAGTCAGAACAGGTACCGGGAACCCATGGAGTGTGAGATGTGTGAAATCTGAAGGATACCGGTTACACACCAGCACAGGGCCTTTAGGCCACGAGTGTCAGCATAGTAGTGATTCCTTACTGCAATTGACTGCAATTGCCTCTTCAAGGGGTAAACGATATCAGCCTGGAGCCTCAGGGGCCATAAAGACCATCATCATCTCAGACACGGAGGCCGGCCATACTGCCCGAGAGTAGCTAATCCCTACGCTGTTTGGAGCCTTTCAACTTTCAAGATGGAGGATTTCCATAGTGCAGTCAAAGCTATGTTTGCGGAGTACGAGTCTGTGATTCTGGCCAAATTTGACCAGCTCCTATTAAAAATGCAGGCTGCTAGTGTCCGGGACAAGTCTGCTGAGGATGAAACAGCAGGGGAGACGAGCCTTACCAGACAACAGAAGTGTACGCTGAAATTTACTGAACAGCCATTAAGAGTAAATGGGGATGTGAGCCTCTCGGGGCTATACCCGCTACCCAAGGATATCAGAGTTAACCATCCCATGTTGACCTGCACTGAAAGTCCATACCCCTTGGCCCTGGCTGCTGCGCGGGGGGATGCGACCGCCCCTCCGGTGCAGAAAGTGGAGGCTGAGGCTAGCTTTCTTAGCGAGAAGGATCTGCTGAGGTGTGAGTTGCTTAGTGAGGACGGAACTACTCGCCCGGCACCTGATGGGTCCCCAGGTTTTGTAGCATACAAAGTGGAGTCAGAGGGGCCACATCGCAGAGTGGGTATGCGGGAGAGAAACATTTGGCGCGGCCCTGCACAGCGATTCAACACAGGGCAGCCGTTTCTGGTTTTTCACAGACCCCTCCATAGGAGACTGAGAGTGACTACAGATAACTTGGTAAGATGTGTGGAATCTGGAGGGGTAGCCTGCTCCCTAGCCCGTAGGAAGGGAGTAGGTTGAAGAGTGTTGCTGGAAGTGGATCTAAGTACACAGGACATTGAGACTATACTACTGTTAATGTCTGTTGACTTTAATCCCATAACTTGCTGGAACCGGGACACTGCATGTTAAATAACGTTTTCTTATGAAGCCCCTGGGCTGATTCAGTATTGCAACCTCTGTTCTAGATAATATGATAAGGCAACACCTTTTAGCAAATATATTTCTGTCTAGAGTTTTTTCATACTATCACAGATCTGTTGGTTCATTACCCCATGTTATGATGTTGACAAACTACCCACTATATGCAACAAGTTCTGCCCAGCACCTGTGCAGACTGAGCATTGCTTAATAGGGTCTCTCACACTGATGGATCTGCGAATTGTTCGCATTTACATACTATAATACTAGCTACATACATGTTTTTTAGTTCAGGATCCCTCAGTCTAAGAATTTAACAGTGCACTGTGGGTAGCGCTAGACAGTTAGTCACGACTTTAAGAAATTTTTAGCCCTCATAGGGCACTTATTATACTATGCTTATCAAAAGGTTTGCACACATAATGTAAAATAAATGTATATTCACTAGTGCAAAACTGCTGACAACTGTGTATATTACAAGGTTCACTGGGGAGTTGGTATGGTCTGCCAATGTCAGTCGATCAATTAGCTTAATCTGTTTAGTTTTATTAAGAGAGCAGACATACATTAGGCTTGCCACCCTCAGAGTCATTATGATGTTGGGCTCTGGGGCTCCTGCCCACACACAGCTTAGTGAAGAGATTGCTCCATAATTGCTGGTGTCTCGCCCCCCCCCCCCCATCTAGGGGGCCAGGGATACATAGCTTATCCTCTATACCCCCCTTTTATTTGGCAGAGTTAGGTAGCCTCTGCCCTGTCCGAAGAGCCTGGACCCAGTTTGTCTGTATATGAATGTCACTTAGACTCTCCGGATTTTGCTAATGAAAGTAATCTTCTATGTTTCAATTTTCCTGACTGCTTACCCTATAACTCATAATACTATTGATAGCTTGCATAAACATTCACTGCATATGTTAGGCCTACGGGAATGGTGTTTAAAGCACAAAGGTTTATGATGGGAGACACTGGAAGATTTCATTTATTAGCCTGACATATATATGGCTAACTGCATATGGTTGTATTCTCTCCTTATATAGCTATTGTATTACCCCCGTATTTGTCATTATGATGTTAAGCCATCTATATAGATATGAACTGTAATACTCCTATATATAGCAGTACCTGGATTTTTTCTGGGAAGCAGTCTCTGAAATTTGTTTTTCTTATTATCTTGTTCACTGTTTTGAGTAATAGTATACTTACTGTGCTTGCTATTAGCTTTATAAATAAGCCAAAAATACTTACATGATGTCCAAGTTAGACTAGTGTAGGTTGTTCACCTCACAATTCCTGACTAGCGATGAGGGCCATTTGCAGTTTGGGACATGTCTTCAGATAAGCCCAGTAAACAGATCCTATGAGAGGTTCTATAGTACATAGAAGACGCTAGCGCCTTAACCATTAAAACTAGAGGCAAGGATGGAGGATAACATTCTGTCTTGGTAACACCCCGTTTACTGATATATTATTGTATATGCTTTTTGGACTTGTATTATTGATCTGAAGATGTTATCCCTCATGTTGTGATTGATGTATCTGTTATTTGCCTCAATAAAAAATATTTAAAAAAAAAAAAAAAAAAAAAAAAAAAAAACTACATTTAAACACCAAAAAACTCTTAACCATCTCCGTGGAGATGTTGCCTGTGCAACGGCAAAGAGAATGACTGGGGTGGGCGGAGCCTAGGAGGGATCATGTGACAAGCTTTGCTGGGACTCTTTGCCATTTCCTGTTGGGGAAGAGAATATCCCACAAGTAAGGATGATGCCGTGGACCGGACACACCAATGTTGGAGAAATCAATCTATTTACCGAATATTATTAGCTGTGATTCCTCCGCCCACCATTTTGTCCCTCAATTCACAAGTGATTGACATTGCAGTCTTCTAATCCGCAGTTCCCCCCCCCCCTCGGGGCGTAAAGCCCCTTTTCTGCGATGTCACGCAATGCTTCTGCGCATGCATTTTCAACTCCAAGAGCTATTCAGATCCAAAGCGAGTCCATGACACATGCATGTGCTACACGGACAATCACTAATTTTCAAGAATAATACCGTCTTCATTCTGTAACGCATGCGCATATCTACTAACAATGTAGACAAGCATGCGCAAATTGAGTACTCCACGCTTATAAGATACGTAATAGAGCGGGCCGGACCGCTCTTTACGTCAGGGACTAGAAAACAAGGAAGTAGAGGATGGGAGGAGTTGCTTGCAAAAACAGAGCTAAGTTATAATATAAAATATAATATAAACAAAAACATTTATAAAAAAAAATGGCGGTTTAACTAAAGAGGTGTTTGTGAATTAGTAGTGAATACCAACTATCAGAAAATTTACATTCACTTTAATACTACAGTTTGACCCACACGCTGGGGACCCCTGTATTTCGTACTCGAACATTTACCTAACAGAGCTCTCATTACGTCTATGGGAGACATCTCACACTTGCAGGGACAGACCCTTTTTTATAGAATTTCATCAGGGCTGCCTCTGTTAGTGTTAGCGTGGAAAACCACGTCTAGACTGGCGGCATGAATAGAATTGGCCCCTGTGGGAGGATTGGGTAATATAAGGGAAAATAGACAGTAATAATAATATCTATTTATCTATCTATCTATCTATCTATCTCGCTCTCTCTATCTACCTATTTCTCTATTTCCTTATCTATCTATTTATCTATCTATTTCTCTATTTACCTATCTATCTTTCTGTCTCTCATTTATCATACTTGTTGGTTAATAGTATTTAATAGTTTTTTCCCCCAGTAATTATGCATTCCTAACGTTTTTTGTAAAACTAACCATGCAAGACCTCACAGAGACATTAAAGGCTGCATTGAAATCATGACTAAGCTCTGGGAGTAGATCAATTCGGGACAAAAATATATTTATCTGATAGAAGATTGAAAGCAAAATGTGTGAGTACATTGATAATCATTAGCCCATAATAATATGTTCTGAGAATAAAAATGAGATTAACATACTTATTTAAAAACCAACTGTGTCTGTCGGATCTGTTTGGATTTCTGTTCTTTATTCCTGTTGTTTTTCCAATGTAGTTATGATTTTGATACTTTACTGAAATGAATACCATTTATGACTCAAAGGCTCAAGTGAGTGACTCACCCAGTGCGCTGGAACTAACTTTCAAGAGGTCATTTTAGGACTGAAAGTTCTACCCCGAAGACAAAAGATTTCACATTTGCAGAAATATTTCGGATTTTTTATTTTTTATTTTTCAATTTAAAATATTAGCCTTTGGACAAAGTTAACTTAAGTAAACACACCGAAAGGACATTCTGTTCTCTGTTATTAAATGAGAAGCAGCAAACGAGAAAATAAACATATGTCTAAGTGAGTGGCATTTAATATTAAGAGTCATTTTCTAACCTTTTTAAAGTGTCACAGACGTATGATTTTCTTTAACTGTGAGATTATCAAAACAAACCTTCATTTTCTTTCTCTTAAATTGTCCAATGTGTTATTGAAATAAAGCTGCTAAACAAAGTGTTAATTCAGTACATTCTCTATCCCCAAATGTAGTTTCTGTTTATTTTCACCTCAGAAAACAGGAATTTATTAATTTACACCGATTAACAGGTTTTGCTTCTAGAATTATTTTGTTAGCTTAATTAATGTAGGAGGACATAATTAAAGCACCCTGTTCCCATAGCAATTTACATTCTAAATGATAACTGGCAAGTAATAGAAAGAAAAGTTCTGATTTGTGAATGAGAACTTAAAGGTACAGTGTACTTTCAAATTGGTTTCTCATTAAAAGGATAGAAAGGTCACAATTTTTGCAATTAAAAGTTATTATTGCATATATATGTATGCATATACACATATGCTGTGAGGGCCAGTATTTAAGCTCAGAAAGTTGTGTCCTTTTAGGTTTGTCCTATAAGCCACAATTTACTCTCTGAGAAGGTATAGGGGCCAATTTATCAATGTCTGTCTGACATCATACGCTATTGGCATTTAACATTGCACAAGCAGTTCACCAGAACGTACCCTGTACGTCGTTGGTCGTTAAGGGGTTAAAAGGGACAGTAAAGTCAAAATTAAACTTTCATGATTCAGATAGAGCATGCCATTTTAAACAACTTTTAAAGTATTTCTTGTCAAGAGAGTGGGAAGTGACGTCACCGGATTGGGGCGTGGTTTAGGAGATGGATTGTCTATGTCTCAGTTATCAAGTTAGATGTGTTGTACAAGCTGTATACTTCTATGCTCTGCAATAAAATAGCGTTGTACCTTCTATGCTGTGTCCTGCATCTCATGACATGGTGTCAGAAGTACTTGCCTGCGCTTCTGTTTCCTGATTAATGACGATGTCGAAGTTTACCCCACCTGAGCCTTTTGATTTCTCTTAGCCTGCAGCTTGTCCCACATGGCATCAGCGGTTTCAACGCTTCAGGATTGCTTCCAAGCTGGACAAGGAGAGTGGTGAAGTACAAATTAATTCTCTTTTATACTCTATGGGGAAAAATGTGGAGCCAATGTTCAATGCCTTTACTTTCCAAGAAGGGGACAAATTTGACTTTGAAATAGTTATGAACAAACTCAGTGCTCTGTGCCCAAAAGAAATATGATTCATGAGAGGGCTTGTTTTCACAAACGTGCTCAGCATGTGGGAGAATCTGTGGAGTCATTTGTGGGCAGCCTGTATGAACTAGCTGAATTCTGTGAGTTTGGTGTTGCTAAAGAGGAGCAAATCAGAGACAGAATAGTTATAGGAATTGCAGATGCTGAGGTCTCACAGAAGCTACAGTTGTAGGCTGATTTAACATTGGATTGGGCTATTAGGATGGCCCGCCAGAGTGAACTGGTGAAAAAACAAAGTGCTGATCTGAGGTCCGAGAGTATTGTGAATGAAGTGCACCAGTACAGGAGAGCTGCTAGTGAAAGGCACAGTGTGAGCGGTAGACCAAGGGCAACAGATAGGCACAGAAGTGGATGGGCGCAGTATGCTCGCTGCACGCGGTGTAACCGTACCCATGATCAGAGTGTCGTATGCCCTGCTAAAGACAAAAGATGTAGAAAATGTAACCGAATGGGCCATTTTGAAGTGGCGTGTAAAACTGAATACATTAAGGAGATGCAGGTGGATAGTGACCAGGAGGGTCAAGAAGTGTCCTTTGTAGGGTCCGTTGTTGAACGGTCTGGTTCAGATGAAGATTGGTGGGTTACTCTTACTGTAATGGGAGCCAAAGTTGCCTTTAAGATTGACACAGGAGCAGACATCACTGTTATGTACCTTGCAGCATTTATAAAACTGCCTCAACAGCCTCAGCTGGCAAAAGTTACAACAAAAGTTCATAGTCCTGGTGGCCGAATCGATTGTGTGGGGAAATTTCTTTCCATCTGCGAGTACAAGCAGAGGAAATTCACCATGTGGGTACATGTGATTAGAGGTCAGTGTGTTAAAAACCTATTCAGCAGAAAAGCAGCCTGTGGTTTGGGCCTGGTCGCCAGAGTGACTGAGATTTCAGAAGACATGTTTGGTGAATTGGGCCTACTGAATTGCAACACAGTCCGAATATCACTTAAAGGTGATGCAGTCCCATACAGCATTACCACTCCTCATAGAATTCCGTTCCTGCTCATGCCTCAAGTGGAGAAGGAACTTCTGCGTATGAAGATTATGGGAGTTATTGAAGAGGTTGTTGAAGCAACTGACTGGTGTGCCCCCATTGTGCCTGTTGCGAAGAAAAATGGGAAGGTATGCATCTGCGTAGACTTGAAAAGGCTGAATGAGGCGGTGAAGAGAGAAATATGTGCTGCCGACACTTGAAGACATAGCTCCAAAATTGGCTGGGGTGAAGTTCTTCTCTACACTGGATGCTTCCAGCGGCTTCTGGCAGAAACCTCTAGATCCAAAGTGCCGCAAACTGACTACCTTCATTACACCGGTAGGTCGGTTTTGCTTCTGCAGACTCCCCTTCGGATATCCTCTGCTCCTGAAATCTTTCAAAGAGAGATGAGTTCTCTCCTAAGGGACCACGAGGACACGGCAGTCGTCATGGATGACATTTTGGTGTATGGGTCTACATTGGAAGAACATGATCAGCGATTGAGCTGTGTGCTGCAGACCATTAGAGAGTCCGGGCTGAAATTAAATAAGGAGAAATGCCATTTTAGGAAGGCTGAGTTATGTTACTTTGGGCATATCATCAATGGGGATGGCATCAAGCCGGACCCTGATAAAATCCTTGCTATTGAACAGATGAAAAGTCTTTCTGATGTACATGAGCTGAGACAAATATTGGGCCTTGTGAATTATGTGGGCAGGTTCCTTCCAGATTTATCCACAATACTACACCCTATCACAGAGTTGTTAAAGAAAGATGTTGCCTGGGTCTGGGGACCTTCACAGGAAGAATCTTTTGTGCAGGTCAAGTCCCTGCTGGGGTCTGCCCCAGTGTTGGGGTTCTACGACCCTTCTAAAAAGACTGCGGTCAGTACTGATGTGAGCAGTTATGGGTTAGGGGCCGCCCTCCTGCAGTTGAATGAGAACAAACTACAGCCTATCGCCTACTGTTCCCGTACACTGACGGCTGCTGAGTCGAAATACGCTCAAATTGAGAAAGAGGGCCTGGCTGCAGTTTGGGCCTGTGAGCGCTTCCAGCGTTACCTAGTGGGTTTAGAGAAATTTATATATTAGAGAAAGTTTGCAGCGCCTGTGAGCGTATTGTTGTAGTTGCTTATTTGTGAATGCACCCCTAGTGTATAACACCTGCTTCAAATCTCATCACATCACAGTAGCCCCCAAAAGTTCCGTGTGCATACATACGACCTGCAAATGGTTTTAGAGAAATTTAGTCTGGAGACTGACCATAAACTGCTAGTCCCTCTAATCAACTCCTATGATATTGACAAAACACCCCTAAGATGCCAGAGACTTCTGATGAGGCTGCTCAGGTTCAACGTTCAGGCAGTGCATGTGCCGGGAAAACAACTGGTAGTGGCAGATACACTTTCCAGGCTCCTGCTGGCTGCTGCTGAAGAATCTTTAACAGAATCAGATGTGAAAGTGTACATAGATTCAGTTCTGGCATCCAAATCCATTTCGTCAGGTAAGCTAGACCAAATAAGAAAGGAGACATGTTTAGATACTGACCTTCAAGAAGTTATTAAGTACATAAAAGAAGGTTGGCCCAAGAGCCAGGCAGCCTTGATGTCTTTAAATTCTTACCAGTCAGAAAGGTTGCAGCTCACAGAACTGGATGGCTTGGTGCTGTTCCCAGACCGCATTGTTATTCCTGTTAGCATGCGGCAGGAGATGTTAAGCAGGATTCGTGATGGCCAATTGGGCATTACAAAGTGCAGAGAAAGGGCAGCTATGGCAGTATGATGGCCTGGGATCAGTTCCGACATCGCAAGCCATGTGTCAAAATGTGCCTTTTGCCGGGAACGCCAGCCAACTCAGAGAAGGGAGCCCTTGATTTCTACTCCACTGCCTGTAGGTCCGTGGCAGAAAATAGCTGCTGATTTGTGCGAACTGCACAGGAAAAAGTTCCTAGTCGTGATTGTCTACTATTCGAGGTATTTGGAGATTGCACCCTTGAATGAGATCACAAGTCAAGCCGTTATCACTCGTCTCAAGAGCTTTTTCACCCGGTGGAGCATACCAATGGAGTTAGTGAGTGTTAACGGAATGCAGTTTGCTTCCACGGAGTTCATTTCTTTCAGCAGTGAATATGATTTTGTCCATTCTACGTCGAGTCCACATTACCCGCAGGCCAATGGAATGGCTGAAAGGGCAGTTCAAGCAACAAAGTTCATTTTGAAGCAATCTAAACTGTATCCAGCCCTCTTGGCCTATAGGTTGACTCCCATTCAAGCCACAGGTTTTAGCCCGGCACAGCAGCTGATGCTAGGATGTCAGATTCGCACCACTTTACCCTCTGTGGGTGTCTTACAGCCAACTAGCTCTGTTCCTCGGGACGAGGTCCTTAGGAGGGATGAAGAGGCTAAAAGGGGCTATCGATTTTTCTACGACATTCTTCTACGACTGTGAGGCCCTTGCAGGAGCTGAATGTGGGGCAAAGTGTCAGAGTTAAACTGGATAATGAGAAGAAATGGAAGACGCCTGCTACGGTAATTGGACACTCTCCAGAACCAAGGTCTTATGTAGTCCTTACTGATGGAGGGACAGTCACACGTCAAAATCGAAAATATCTTCAGCCAGTACCTGAGAGTTTGGGACTGGATGCCTCAGTACCACTGCCGGTGGGATCCCCTGTTTTAAGAGGGGTGCCTTCCCCTCAGCAAGATCACAGCGGGGATACTTTGCTTCCAGCAGACTCTCAATCACCTTCTTCTGTATCAGAGGACAGTTCATGTAAAATAACATCAAGTGGAAGGGTGGTGAAACTTCCAGCCCGATATCGGGATTAGCACTAGTTAGAGCAGTGACCGGAAGTATGGGCAGAATAATCCCATGGTCACTGTGGACTGGGGTAGTCTACCCCGATGTTCAAGTCAGAATTGTATTCTTGTTGTATTATGTTGTTTATATATATCCTCTTTAACTTGTTATTTGTTGTATACTAAACAAAACTATTTCTGTATGCTTCTTGTATACCTTGTTATTTGATGTATTCAAAAAGAAAAAAAAATGTATGTTTTGACCTTTGAAAAGGGGGAAGATGTGATGAGAGTGGGAAGTGACATCACTGGATGGGGGCGTAGTTTAGGGGATTGATTGTCTATGTTGCAGTTACCAAGTTAGATGTGTTGTACAAGCTGTATACTTCTATGCTCTGCAATAAAATAGCATTGTACCTTCTATGCTTTGTCCTGCATCTCATGACACTTCTATTATCAAATATGCTTTTGTTCTCTTGATATCCTTTGCTAAGAGTAAAGCTAAGTAGGCTAATAGGTGCTTAGGAGCATCCGCATGTCTATAGCAGTCAACAGTATGGCAGTGATGCAAAAGACAAAGATCTAACTCCCATAGCTGTTGGCTAATCATATCTGTAATGTGACCGGTCATACAGTCTAAAGGATTTTCTTACCGCAGTACATGGCTGATCTCACAGGTATTTACTCACTGTGAGCTTGCTGTCCCGACTCTGCTCCATTCTCAAAGCTCTCTCGATGAGTGGGGTGAAATGTTGTCACGGCTCCGCTCTTTCCTCAGAACCCATCCGAAGTAGAGTGGCTATTCCTGGTTAACAAGTAGCTACATGGCTTGTGTTCTGCTCCAAAGACCCTGGTCCAAGAGCAACGCGTCTCTGTACTCCTCCTCCCGATCCTATGGGTCAATCAACGGAGACTTCTGCAGCACGTGATAAAGCCCTTCTCCAATTATACGTCACCTTGGATTTAACATCCAGCCACAGCATACAAAAAAAGAAGAATCCGTAGAAGAAAAACAGACCAGGTCCCGGGGGTAGAAGGTAGATGAAACCAGGTGAGGAGAGGGGGACTCCTAGTAATCCCCGTAATGCATGTAACAATAGAAAAAGGTCCTGGAAGCATCCGGTATATATAAAACCAGCTTTATTGGATATTCATGTTAAAATGAAGTGAACAGAGAACACAGAAAAATCTGGCTGGTCTTACGCATTTTGGCATGTGCCATAATCATAGACCTTGGCAGCACTGTTTGTATCTATGTATACCATTGCTATGAACAATGTTGCAATCACTGCTGCCAGTTGGCTAGAGACACATACATTCTCCTCAGTTCACCTAGGATTACTCTTTAACAAAGGATACCAAAAGAGCTAAGCACAATTGATAACATATGTAAATGTTGTTTATAATGTCATGCTCTATCCAGTACATTTTTTTATTTTTACTTTACTGTCCCTTTAACTTTTGGATCTAAAAGTACATATATCTTGCCTATGCATTAATCTTCATATACACACTACTTTCCTCTCAATCAATGAGTTTTACACCACTTTTGCATCATTCTCTTAGAATTTTGGAATATTTGTATATTTGCATTTGTAAAATGGGACACTTGGAGAGGAGATGGGACCAAGGGGTCAATTTATTATGTGTCTTGTGGACATGATCAGCATACACTGTCGGCATTTATCCTTGCACAAGCATTATTTGTGAAATGCTTGTGCAAGGCCGTCCCCTGCAGATTCGGGGCCCCTAGGTAGAGATTGGGTAGATTGCTGTCCGCCACCTCAGAGGTCTTAAGACCGCTGCTTCTTAACTTATGTTTCCAGCAAGTCTGAAGGCTAGCGCAGAAACAGCTGCATATAGCAGCATTCAGGGGTTGGTAAATCGGCCCCCAAGTGTCAGCAACAATGTTTTTTTGTCATTTAGACAATATTTACGTCATAATACAGCTTCTTTATATGCAGCCTAGAAGTAGTATTATATCATTAGTAATACTTTTGTAGACATATTACTATCAGAAAAATAGTACACTACGTTAATTAGAAAGGTAATAGTTGCTGTTCAAAATTAATTTATAGTCTATTGCATTTTAGAACACAAAAGATGCAGGCTGAGAATATTTTGCCGTACTGGTGGGAAAATGGTAATTTTTAATAGTTTTATTTTATAAAAAATATTAATGAAAAAGTATAGATTTTGGAATTATTTCTAGATTTGTACCTATATATATATATATATATATATATATATATATATATATATATATATATATAATATATATATATATATATATATATATATATATATATATATATATATATATATATATATATATATATATATATATATAAGGCTAGTAAACACAAATAAAGCACTCTCTGGACTTCAGTCGACTGTGAATCCAAGTGAAATTTATTTCAGTGACTTTTTGGGGCAAAAGAACCCCTTCCTCTGACAAACAGTGTACAAACCAAATTTTAAAGGCCTGTAAAGCCCTCCCACATGTTAGCGCTGCGGAATCTGTTGGCGCTCTACAAATAACCAATAATAATAATAATCATGTAGTGTACATATAAAACATCAATAAAGGCACAGTTATTAATGTACAGTGTCCCAAGATCTGCACACCAGGATCAACCTTAGACACCAAGACTCACAACCAAAAACAACCCAAATAGTCAAAAGCTTTAGCCGTAATTACCACGGCCCTATTGGTCGCTTGAAACACACCTCCTAGGGTCCCAGCAATCCGATAGGCGGACCCAACACACACCTCTAGGGTATCAAATACAATAAGTCTTATGTGTACTCAGTCAGACCACCCATCCCAGTACTAGTCAAATACAGAGCCTCTGGCCTCTATTTATCAAGGTCTGGCGGACCTGATCCGACACTGCGGATCAAGTCCGCCAGACCTTGCTGAATACGGCGAGCAATACGCTTGCCGTATTCAGCATTGCACCAGCAGCTCGCAAGAGCTGCTGGTGCAACGCCGCCCCCTGCAGACTCGCGACCAATCGGCCGCCAGCAGGGGGTGTCAATCAACCTGATTGTACTCGATCGGGTTGATTTCCGGCGATGTCTGTCCGCCTGCTCAGAGCAGGCGGACAGGTTATGGAGCAGCGGTCTTTGTGACCGCTGCTTCACAACTGCTGTTTCTGGCAAATCTGAAGACTCGCCAGAAACCCTGCCCTTCAAGCTCCGTACGGAGCTTTATAAATATGGGCCTATGTCTGCACTTGTAAGTGTCAAGCTGACAACCCAATGTTACCTGACAGAGAAAGAAAATGATCCAAAAGGGGATCCATATCCAGATCCAGAGTCAATAACGACCATGAGCAGAGATTGGGACAAGCCCCTTTACATCATCCATAACCATAGTGCTGATTCTAAACAAAAACAACAGGGGAAGAGTCGCGTTGTGTGATCGAACACAGATACCTATCCTGACCCTCACTATGAATAAAAGCTCCACGAGCGACAGCATGTTGTCTAACAGAGACCATGAAGGTTTACACAGAAAAGACCTCACCACAGTGTTCTAACAGGGGCTGGCTGAGAATTAACAGTCTGGTAAATGCTGTAAATAAAAACTTATCAAGCGCCAGTCTGTGCTATCTAAAAAACCTATCCTCCTAAAATCTTTAATGTGGTGAAATCTAAGTCAGGGTGCAAGACCAGGATCTAAGTGTACCAAAAGAGCGTATCCCTAGTATTAAACATATAACCAAACATTTGATCAAAAACATTAACCAAAAATTTAACCAAACATTTGACCAAAAACATTAACCAAAAATCTAACCAAATGGTACAACCAAAACATTTTTTTTTTTTTTAAAAAAAACCTCAAAAACTAAACCAACCTACCCCACACCGACTCAGTCATCCAAGGTCATTACTAACATGGAGCTCAAAGGGACAATGTCCAAAACAGACTAGGTAAGAAAGTGAACAAAGTGAATACCTAAAAAGGTGAAAGTTAGAAACACATAAATCATTACTTGTATAAATAAAAACAAAAGCAAAAGGAGAAAGACTATCACACGACAGAGAATATTATGTAGACAAGGAAAATTGATAAGGCATAGTTGGTGCCTGCATCTCAATCAAAACAAATGTAGCTAGCAACCATATAAAGTATTGAAATATAAGAGCATATTAACTCATTTGTATATGTGGGTAAAGTGTTACACCATGAAGTAATAATGGATCAGAACTCTCATTTAAAGAATATATGGACAAGGACTCCCATTAATAAGAGCAAATTCAAGAATTCATATTTCTCCGTCATATCTCCAGTATCATGGACCTTCATATATGAGCTCAGTGACGTTTATTATAAGTAACACTGCCACCCTGTGTTCATATTCAACTCTTTAGGTGACAAAGTTCCAAGTTCAAAGATCCAACGTTTTTCCTTTTGAAGCAATATTTTGTGTCTATTTCCTCCTCTTCTCAGGGACATGATCAATAATGCGAAATCTAAGATCATTCACGGTGTGCTTAGCTTCAAGGAAATGACGTGCCACTGATTGGTCTGCCTTGCCGGACTGCAGAGCTAGTCAAATTGCTGATCGATGGTTGGCCATCCTTGTGCGTGCATCATCACCAGTTTTTCTGGTGTAAAACTTCCCACATGGACAATGGAGAAGGTAGTTTATGAATACTGTTTTACAGGTAAGGCATGTATCTATCTGATACTTCTTTCTATCAGGGTGTTAGAAAGAGGATCCAGTTATCATCCTGTTGCACATGACACAACTTGTGCAATGGAAGCAGCCCTTTTTCTTCTTCAACCATGAACGGGAGCTATCTTCAACTGGTATGTCAGTTTTTGCAAGTAGATCACTTAAGTTCCATCCTCTCTTATACGCAACCCTCGGTGACCCCCATTGGTTGAATGGTAGATTAGGATCGGACTGGATAAGTTTCCATTCATCTCTTATAGCCCTAACAATTCATATTTTTTGGTGTATAGAATGCAATGAAGGTCAGCTGTTTCTGATCATCAATCTTGGTATGCTCAATCTCCTCAAGTGCACTCTGTTTACATTTATTGAATAGTGTCATCTTGTAGCCCCTCTGCCTGGATCTCTCAGTCATCTCATCCAGCTGTAGTGTACATTTCTGTTGGTCAGTGTTGTTTGTGATCACTCTCTGAAACTGGGCTTTCGGGATGTTGCGAATTAGTGAGGGTGGATGGCAGCTATCAGCCCGAAGGATTGAGTTTCTATTGGTGTTTTCCTGAATAGTGTTGTGCTAGTCTGTTGTCATCTTTGAACACCCTGACGTCCAGGTAGTCAATTGTTTCCTTACGAGCACTATGAGAGTGTTCATCCCGGTCCCAAACTAGGAACAGGTCATCGATATCTCGACAATAAAATCTGATCTGTTTGTTGGAAAAGACCTGCATCATGTTGGTCTCATAGTCTGCCATGAGCAGATTTGCTAGTGATGGGGTCACATGGAGATATTTTGTTTTATATTTAATTTGGCAATATAATTTTTGTATTCCTGGCTGGTGGCTAGGCCTAATTTCACCATTAGCACTTTATAGCACTTTATAGCACATAAGAATCAACTACACTTTTTGTAGAATTAATAAGTAAGAGTAACCTGCAAGGCTTAGGAAAGGCGTACATCAACAAAGAACATAATTTTGCTTAATCTATATATTATCCACTAGTTTGTTTTTATTTTCTTATATACACATTATCATGTTTTGGTTTGTATAGTTTTGCACATTACACCTAATGGAAAGATTTGTCACTAATTCTAAAAATAGATCTCCAGCCATACCTTTGAAAAGAGACAAAAAAAATTAATATAAGTATAGATACCAGTACAGATGGCTCAACAGACTCACAAACTACGACTCATAGTTCAGAGATACAGGTGACTAATAACCAATTAGTAGAGCTATTACTTCCACAGTTTGAGGCAGTCAAGAAAGAAATAACAGACCTCACATCGGAAGTAAGACAATTCTCAAACAGGATAGCAGAGGTAGAGTCAAGAGTAACAGAGCTTGAAGACTATTGCATTTCCCAGGAAATGAACAATAACAATTATGCAGATAAAATAAAAACACTTCAAGCTAGAGTTGAAGATCTGGAAGACAGAGCTCGACAAAATAATATAAGAATAGTAGGCTTACCAGAAAGCAGTGCTTTTGAGAATCTAATTACCTTTGCTTTGCTAACCCTACCTCAAATGATACGTTTAAATACCCAAACAGATAAAATGATAGTAGAAAGAGCGCACAGAACAGGAATTATCAAGAAATACCCAGATGGAAGCACAAGGCCATGCATAGTTATGATTCGTTACTTACATTTCCAAGAAAAAGTCAACATTATGAGACAGTATAGGAAATTTAACATTTTAATGATAGGTCTCAATAGAATACACATTTTTCAAGATGTTTCTGCAGAGACTGCATCTAAGAGGAGGAAAATGGCACCTTTCTGTACTGCTCTCATTAAAGCAGGATATAAGGCAGGTTTAGGGTATCAGGCACAGATAATAGTAGATAGTAGTGAGGGAACTAATGTTCTTAATACAACAGCAGAGGCTAAACATTTTCTGACCAAACGTAAGGTCAGAAAATGTTTAGCCTCTGCTGTTGTATTAAGAACATTAGTTCTCTCACTACTATCTACTATTATCTGTGCCGGATACCTTAAACCTGCCTTATATCCTGCTTTAATGAGAGCAGTACAGAAAGGTCAGCCTTACAGGCTAAAGCTACAGAGATCCTTAGCAAGGTAATATAGGATCAGCCGACAGGCTTATAAAAACAGAGCAAGTCATTTATTTTAAATGGTTTATGGATATGAAGTTATGGTTGTCAAGAATTCTGTGATGTGGTTTTATATTGTTTGATGCTATTGAATGTAATGAAATATTTTATGATAAGATTGTATCCTGTGGAGTTCCTCCAACCCACATCCTTATTGGGGACAGTAATGTTATTATTATTTTTATAGTTACTTAAAAATGGTGAATACAGATTTAAATTTGGTATCCTGGAATGTAGGGGGAATAACCTCTCCAACCAAGCAGAAAAATATTTTAAGACACTTAAAAGCACAAACTCCTGATGTGATTTTTTTGCGGGAATTGCATTTGAAAGACACTGAAATTCAGAAACTTAAAACTTCAATAGAAAATAAACAAATAGTATAAGGAAGCAGGAACTAAACCCGTTAAGTTGATTTATGATTGTACAGGTAGAGATAAATAGCAGAGTATGGTCTTTCTGTAATGTATATGGGCAAAATTGCTTTGATACTGACTTCTGGAATAAATTAAAAATGAAGTTATACTGGTTGGGGATTTCAACATGACACTTCACCCAGAGATTGATAGGTTCCAATTAAAGTGCTCTCTTATATATACTAGAGAAGCCAAATTTTTCAGGGAATTCTACAAAACCTTGAGATTAAAAGATATTTGGCGTATACAACATCCAGATCAGCTTAATTACTCCTGCAAATCTAAAACCCACAAACATTTTTCCAGGATAGATCTATTCTTGCTGGAAGATAAACTAATCTCTTTAGATATAAATTCAAGCATACTGGATTTTCTGCTCTCTGATCATGCAATAATAAGTCTCAGTTTTAAATTTCATATACAATTAAATAAGAATCAAAATACTTTCCACTTTCCGAGATATGTGGTGAATAATATTCGCTTTGCAAAATGGCTGACGGGAAGATAGCGAGATTATTATAAGAATAATATCACTTACATAAAATTTAAACTTTTTGGGAAGCTGGAAAGGCAGTTCTCAGAGGAGAAATTAAAGCATATATCGTCAAGATTAAAAAGAAAAAGAAAATGAGAGAAATCCAGCTGTCAAATCAAGTTTAAAATAAATACAAAGCATACTTAAATACTCCCACTAGAATAAACTGGACTACGTATTGTCAGGCTAAAGAGGAAATGGAAATCTATTTGAAAGAAAAATAGTCATTAGACGATTTAAAGAGTAGAGCTTTCTTTCAGGGCTACCAAGGGATTTCAGCCAAACACCTGGCTAGACTCATAAAGATAAGGAAAAGCAACAATACAATAGCAGCAATTAAAATGGAGAATACAAGATATATTGCTTCATCTAAGATTAGAAAATGCTTTTTTAATTATTATCAAAAAATCTACGCCGAACTGAAAGTCAATAAGAATGAGAAAGATAGATTCTGGCAGAAAATAAAGCTTCCTAAAATTACTGGCGAGGCTCTTCAGCAACTTAAAGACCCAATTTCTAGAGAAGAGATTGAAATAGGTATAAAAAGGAATCCTGAAAAATCCTGAAAAATTATGTAGCCGGAACGTTAGTTAAGGTTTTTAACCAGTATTTTTGTGAAAATAGAATGGATTTCCCTTTTTTTTTTCTCATTCATAAAAAGGGGAAAGACCCAGAAGATATGGGGCCATATAGAGCTATATCACTACTTAATAGTGATTATAAGTTATTGATGTCAGTTATAGCAGATAGGCTTAAAAAAGTGGTAGGAACACTAATTCATGAAGATCAAATGGTGTTTATGCCAGGAAGAAATGTTGTACGCAATATAAGAAAGGATCTTATTACTCTAGATTATTACTTTAATAAATTAAAGCATGACACTGCTAGAAAATAAATTGCCTTATTGACGGATGCGGAAAAGGCTTTCTATGTGATTATCTGGGACCATTTATTTACCACACTTAGTAACTTTGGTTTTTCCGGTAATATGGTTAATCTACTGGCTTTGATATATAATAAACCTAGATCACAATTACTGTAATATGATAAAACATATTACATTGCGTAACGGAACATGACAGGGATGCCCTTTATCAGCTTTGTTGTTTAATATTTCACTGGAACCGTTGGCAATCTGGTTGAGACAGGGAATAAGGGGCATTCCGTTGGGTAATCAGCATATAGTTCTCTACCTATATGCAGATGATCTTATTTTATACCTAAGCAATACCGGTGTATCTATCCCTAAATCTATTGAAATGATTAATTGCTACACTTCATTCACAGGGTATAAAATCAATTACATGAAATCTGAAATCCTGTGAATCTATAAATCACCAGAAAGCTATTCCCGACACAAGTTTCAGGAAGTAAAACATATTAAATATTTAGGAATCAAGCTAAGTAGGAATCCGAATAATTAGTATGCTTTAAACTATGAAGAGTCTTTCATTAATATTACAAAGGAAATGAATAGATGGACTCTACACTATCTATCTACTGGGCTTCTCAATGCCCAGTATTAAATATTACAACTGGATTTCTATGATTAAATTTGGGATAGATTGGCTTACGGAATCCAACTATGTTACATATTTAGATATTGAGACAGATTTGGTAGCACCATTTGTCCTAAAAGTGCTACTGCATTATCCCCCTGCTAGACTACCGAGTATAATTGGTATTATGAAGACATTTCTAAATTTTATTTTAGACTGGCAGAAGTTCTGTGCCTTAATGGGACATGACTTCAGGTCATCAAAATTTCCTCCTATTACAGGAAATCAAGATTTTGTCCCTGGACTATATAATAAGGTATTCAAAGAGTGGCGGTTACAAGGAATCATCTATATTTCACAACTTAAGCAGGAAAATAGCAAAGCAATTTAATCATTTGAGATGATGGCAACTAGATACCATCTCCCTCGTAGGGATATTTTTGCATATTTACAGGTTAGAGATTATTTCTTACAGACTCTGCGAAAATATGGCTTTGAATGGGGAGCACATTAAATCTCTTGTGGTATTAAATTATACAGTACAGTGCAGGTAATAGATCTATATTGTTCGGGTATAAATCACTTCTGGAAAGGCTAGGACAAATTAATATAAACAAAACTTGAAGACAGGTTAAGGAAAGTCTTTCCGATAATAACGAAACAAGATATAATGAAAAGTATTAAACAATCAGAGATTGCAATAAAGGTAATTAGCTGGAAAGAATCTTAACTGAAATTAGTAAACAATTATTACCTTACCCCAAATAGGATCTATAAGTGGATAAAAAATAAACAACAAAGTGAATGTGTTAAATGTCAAGCGGAGTTGGCGGATATTATGCACTATATGTGGTCGTGTCCAAAAATCAGACAATTATGGAATAAAGTTAATTTTTGGTTAAATATATTTTTGGATAATAAGATATCTTTTACTAGTACCCATGTTTTTTTTTGTGCAGTGATTGTTCTAACGCTGGAGCGCAAACATTAATCAATCTGACTATATTAGCTGTACAGAATTTAATACTAAAGGGATGGAAAGCAACAACAGCTCCCAGCATCAATGAACTAGTCAATAAACTTCATTTACAAATGACAATAGAGATGCATGATACAGGGCTACTTTCTAAAATGCATATTATGTTTTTTTTTTCCAAATGGACAAAAAATATTTTAACTTGGTCAATACCAGCCCAGCTACAATTCCTTGATATTATTTTCATGAAATCAGAGGTTTTCCAAGAATTAGTCCTGGAAGGTACTTTTCCACAGTATTGGATGAATACCAGAAGGCCAGTGGTTCAGTTATTATAGAGGATAGACCTGACGCCAGCGGGGAGAGAGAGAGGGGGTCACAGTGGGGTGTTTTTTTTTTTTTTTTCTTCCTAAGAACACAGTCTGAGTCTTATATAAGTGAGATATTGTGGGAGGTAGAGGTACATTAACATTAACTGGAAACCCAATATATTGCAGAAAATGGATCTCAGTAACATGAATATATGATGTTAATATATGATATGATGATACTGTGTTCCTTAATAGGAAAGCATTTATGAGATATTAGTGGAAGAGCTTCCAATTAATTAGGATATCATGTATGTGTTTCTGTCTTTTTCTGTTGTTGTTTACTTGTTTATTGTTTGTATGACAATTGATGTTAGACAATTAACCAACCTTAATGTACACTATATATGGAGCTGTGACTCCATAAGATAGTGAAAAAATAATAGTCTTTATTTCGGAATCAATAAAGTAGGTTATAAAAAAAAATATGCAAGGAGTGTGTATGAAAAAATCTGGAGCTCTAGCAAGCCTGTCCCTCTCTTTCTCTAGCAAATGTATTATTATTGCTATTATTATTATTATATTACATTAGTATTATTATTATTTAGTCACTTGTACCTAGGAACAATATACTTTTGTGCACCCTTTAGCCAATTATGTTTACCCCTTCTCTACTATTTCCAGCCTGTACAATTATTCTACTAATAGTGTTAAATTGGTTCATATGTTGCTGTTTCTGTTTCAAAATTACATAATTTATAAAAGGTCAGTAACTATTTGTTTCCTTTTGTTTATTCATTGCCTTCCACAGCGGTAGTAGATGATAAACTAATTTTATATAAATGTCATATTTTATAACAATGTTTTTGGAACAAAATTAAAATTTGAGAAATGTTAACTGAATCATTAAAAAAGGGCATTAAACTCTTATGACTGCATTTAAAAGAAGGCACTTTAAAATGTATTCTTATTTTTATACAGACAATAAATGTGTTTTTAAGCTTATGGGAATGTCACTGTCCTCCAATAGTTCTGTGTAGATGTCCTAATCAGTCACAGAGCATTGTAACCCTAGAGGTTATGCAAAATCCTGTACTTCCTGGTTTTGGTTTTCCTGGTTTTGGTTTTATACTTCTGGTTTTGGTTTTATACTTCTGGTTTTGGTTTTATACTTCTGGTTTTGGTTTTATACTTCTGGTTTTGGTTTTATAGTTCTGGTTTTGGTTTTATACTTCTGGTTTTGGTTTTATACTTCTGGTTTTGGTTTTGGTTTCACATAGAAGTTAAAATTATGCACAAGCAATATAGCTTTTTTTGACAACAACTAGACAAACTAGTTGTAACTGAGAGTACAACAAAGTTATAAAGAGAGAGTAAATCCACTAGTGTCTAATAACACTGTCACATCTACTGATATCATAAGGTTTTCCAAAAAAATAGTATTGAAAAATTAGTTCCCATTCATTCATACATTATAGTTTATTAGGCTAAGGAACTCACACTCATACAAGTAGCAAAAGCTGTGAATTAAAACCACTTGAACTCTGTGATTAGCATAATAGCCTTAAAGTTAATATGTCACTATTAGATATCCTCAATCCAGATAGATTAAAGTTAACTAAGCCCTTACAATCCGAGGGCTGTTTTACTTTTACATATGCAATAAAGGATATGAGGATATAGTATTAACTATTTAGTACATAATCTGTCACAAGAGTAAGCAAAGTTAAAAACGGACGATAGGAGAGACAAAGCTGCCCCTATCGGACCCCTGACACGCGTTTCACGAACGCTTCCTCAGAGGGGGTGCGGGCCGCTGCTACTCGGCGTCCTATATTCAATCTTAATGCCCACCACTAACACCGGATTGGATACCGGATTGGGAGTTGTCTCCTTACGCTTGGTTGATTCTCCTGTCAATCTTGGTAGGTATTTTACGTAGGAGACATTCAGAAAAAAGGGGATGTGTGCTTGATGGGTTACTGAGCCAACACCAATCAGCAAATACGCTTGTCTTGCCTACAGTGGGTGTGCAGATTCGAATTACTGTGATTGGATGATCAACTAACAAAGCGTTATTGTAAACATCACAGTAGCTAGATTATAACTCTGTTGGTATACAATTCTTATTGACTAGAATTTGCAATTGTGAAGTATATACCTGTGATTCCTCTTCTGATTACACACTCGTAGATCAATTTATACTTTGTGGAATTTATACAATGCGTTTATTGATTATACTCACAATAGTCAAATCTTTTTTGTTTTTTACTTTTTTACTATTCTTGTTAGAATTCAATTGCGCAATAAGTAATCAATGCTATCTTCTTATTTCTTGCATAACAATTTCAGGATTCGTACTTCAATATCCATGCAAGAAATAAGTATTCTGTGTTAATACTAACTACTTATTTTTACTGGTCACCGTCCTCACGGTTCATATCGGTGTGTGCTGTAAAACTATATGCTTACTTACAAGCTATTACTATTCACTTATATTTAATGCTAGGTTGAAGTAGTTATTCTAACATTGCTGATATTCCTAGGATGCTAAGTTGAAATAATTATTTTAATTTCACTGATATCCCAGATGATCCTGTAGCCAAATTCTTTATGCTGGATGGAACAAGCATGTTATGTACTCATAATATTTAAGATTGTAAAAAATCCATATCTTTAGAAGTATTTAGAATGTAAAGATATTTTACTGACACCTAGGACCAAGCTGCGAACAGCTCAATTGTAATATGTGAGGAAATGTATAAATCTAAATAGATATATACTGATGTTCATTGTGCTACCGCTCTAAAGCTATTCAAGTGTAAGTGAGTGTGCCCACTTTGAAAAAAATATATATGTGCTCAAATCCTAGCGTGCAATTTATTCTTGAAACCACTACATAACAACACTTAAATAAGATTGTGGTGAATGTGTGTAAATTATAAAAATGACATTATAAAAGTAGTGTGTATGTGAATGAATGTGTTAAGGGATATCAAATCATATTATTATGTTCCAGTGATTGGAGGTGGCTTAAATAAGATTGTGGTGAATGTGTATAAATTATAAAAATGACATTATAAAAGTAGTGTGTATGTGAATGAATGTTTTAGGGGATATCAAATCCTATTATTATGTTCCAGTGATTGGAGGTACGTGTGTGAGGTGATTGGTAGGTATAATTTAATACCTATGTTGATCCTAAGTGTAGTGAGGTGAAAGCTGAATTTTTTGCTACATTACGACCTTCAGATCTGTGTGTTTCATAACTAATAATCTCATAATCCCATGTTGGACATGATCCACATTGGACTGGATATAATTCACTTGGGACTGGACTGGTTATATTAGCTGTAACGTCTGATAGTAACTTATAGCAAAGGATTTTACAGATAAACAAAATAATTGTTGTAGTCATTCATCCCACTTGGTTTGACAGTGTTCAATAAGTAAATCCACCTGCATTCCATTTTTAACAGCACTTTTTCTATGTTACCACCTCTAATGCCAAGTGATGCTTTTTGAATTACTGTGAATTTCAAATCTTTAGGAGAGCTCTCATGGTGTAGTAAGAAATGTTTGGCAACTGAGGTTATTTTTTTGCCCTTGCTCAGATCTCGTTTTGCTGTTTTGATGTTATAGCAGTGTTCCAAAATTCTTGTTTTTACCTCCCTAGTAGTCATGCCAACATAGAACATCTGGCATGAACAGTGTAGTGCATAGACTACTCCAATTGCAGTGCATGAAAAATGGTAGGGTATTTTATAATTCCTACCAGTTTTATCAGTCAAAGTTTTGACTTTCCACACATATTGACATGCAGAGCATGTTCCACAAGGGTACATGCCTGGGTCCTTATGTTGTTTTTTTGTAGATCTCACAAAATGGCTAGATACCAATTTATCCCTTAAATTCTTTGGTCTCTTATATCCAAGTGATACTCTTTCTCCAATGAGAGGTTTGAGGGTCTCATCATTCTGTAGTATTTGCCAATGGTCATTTATGATTTTTGTCACATGTCTCATCTGTGGGTTATACGTGGTTATTAGCCTTGGGCAGGATTCAGCTTTTGTTCTTTCCTTGGGAACCAATAGTTCATCTCTGCAAACTTTTAGTGCCTTATACTTGGCTCTCTTTACAGACTTTTTGCTGTACCCTCGTGATATTAGCCTTTGCGATAGTGCCTCACTCTCTGTTATGTAGATATCTTTACTTGTACAGTTTCGGCGGAGCCTTAAAAATGTCCCCATATGGGATCGCTTTAAGGGTGCTTGGTGAGTGAGCACTCGAGTAATGTAGGAGAGTATTAGTTGCTGTTTCCTTTCTGTAGATTGTGGTGTTGATAATACCATCTATGTTTTTAAACAATTTCAAGTCTAAGAAGCATATCTCCTGCTGGCTCGCAGAATATCCGTCTGGTGTCCCGGGAAACAGCTTCCCCAATCTTGCAGCACAATCTAGTTGTATGGAACCAAAAAATAAACGCTATGCGTTTCAGCTGTCCAGGCAGCCTTTCTCAAGCGATATCGCTTGAGAAAGGCTGCCTGGACAGCTGAAACGCATAGCGTTTATTTTTTGGTTCCATACAACTAGATTGTGCTGCAAGATTGGGGAAGCTGTTTCCCGGGACACCAGACGGATATTCTGCGAGCCAGCAGGAGATATGCTTCTTAGACTTGAAATTGTTTAAAAACATAGATGGTATTATCAACACCACAATCTACAGAAAGGAAACAGCAACTAATACTCTCCTACATTACTCGAGTGCTCACTCACCAAGCACCCTTAAAGCGATCCCATATGGGGAATTTTTAAGGCTCCGCCGAAACTGTACAAGTAAAGATATCTACATAACAGAGAGTGAGGCACTATCGCAAAGGCTAATATCACGAGGGTACAGCAAAAAGTCTGTAAAGAGAGCCAAGTATAAGGCACTAAAAGTTTGCAGAGATGAACTATTGGTTCCCAAGGAAAGAACAAAAGCTGAATCCTGCCCAAGGCTAATAACCACGTATAACCCACAGATGAGACATGTGACAAAAATCATAAATGACCATTGGCAAATACTACAGAATGATGAGACCCTCAAACCTCTCATTGGAGAAAGAGTATCACTTGGATATAAGAGACCAAAGAATTTAAGGGATAAATTGGTATCTAGCCATTTTGTGAGATCTACAAAAAAACAACATAAGGACCCAGGCATGTACCCTTGTGGAACATGCTCTGCATGTCAATATGTGTGGAAAGTCAAAACTTTGACTGATAAAACTGGTAGGATTTATAAAATACCCTACCATTTTTCATGCACTACAATTGGAGTAGTCTATGCACTACACTGTTCATGCCAGATGTTCTATGTTGGCATGACTACTAGGGAGGTAAAAACAAGAATTTTGGAACACTGCTATAACATCAAAACAGCAAAACGAGATCTGAGCAAGGGCAAAAAAATAACCTCAGTTGCCAAACATTTCTTACTACACCATGAGAGCTCTCCTAAAGATTTGAAATTCACAGTAATTCAAAAAGCATCACTTGGCATTAGAGGTGGTAACATAGAAAAAGTGCTGTTAAAAATGGAATGCAGGTGGATTTACTTATTGAACACTGTCAAACCAAGTGGGATGAATGACTACAACAATTATTTTGTTTATCTGTAAAATCCTTTGCTATAAGTTACTATCAGACGTTACAGCTAATATAACCAGTCCAGTCCCAAGTGAATTATATCCAGTCCAATGTGGATCATGTCCAACATGGGATTATGAGATTATTAGTTATGAAACACACAGATCTGAAGGTCGTAATGTAGCAAAAAATTCAGCTTTCACCTCACTACACTTAGGATCAACATAGGTATTAAATTATACCTACCAATCACCTCACACACGTACCTCCAATCACTGGAACATAATAATAGGATTTGATATCCCCTAAAACATTCATTCACATACACACTACTTTTATAATGTCATTTTTATAATTTATACACATTCACCACAATCTTATTTAAGCCACCTCCAATCACTGGAACATAATAATATGATTTGATATCCCTTAACACATTCATTCACATACACACTACTTTTATAATGTCATTTTTATAATTTACACACATTCACCACAATCTTATTTAAGTGTTGTTATGTAGTGGTTTCAAGAATAAATTGCACGCTAGGATTTGAGCACATATATATTTTTTTCAAAGTGGGCACACTCACTTACACTTGAATAGCTTTAGAGCGGTAGCACAATGAACATCAGTATATATCTATTTAGATTTATACATTTCCTCACATATTACAATTGAGCTGTTCGCAGCTTGGTCCTAGGTGTCAGTAAAATATCTTTACATTCTAAATACTTCTAAAGATATGGATTTTGTACAATCTTAAATATTCGTGGCCGGACTTTTGGCCGACGGACACTTGGCCGACGGACACTTGGCCGACGGACATTTGGCCGAAACACAAGTGGCTGTCACATAACAGTCCGGCCACGAGATAGATAGATTTGATAGATAGATACATAGATTAGATAGATAGATCAATAGATGCAATAGATACATTTGATAGATACGATAGATAGATAGATAGATAGATAGATAGATAGATAGATTTGATAGACAAATAGATAGATTTGATAGATAGTTTCCCAGACAGAGAATTACAAAACGTGCGGCCTAGGACCCATGGTAAGGTTCCCAGAGGCAGTTGCGGCGCCCGAGGCTGTGATTAGAACAGAGCACTCTGGAACGTATCTGCCCTCGGCCGAAATCGGAACATTCTTTAGCTTTCTGTCTGTCAGCCAAATGTCTGTCGGCCAAATGTCCGTCTGCCAAATGTCCTTCTGCCAAATGTCTTTCTGCATTTTGTCAGAGCACCTAAATATTATGAGTACATAACATGCTTGTTCCATCCAGCATAAAGAATTTGGCCACAGGATCATCTGGGATATCAGTGAAATTAAAATAATTATTTCAACTTAGCATCCTAGGAATATCAGTAATGTTAGAATAACTACTTCAACCTAGCATTAAATATAAGTGAATAGTAATAGCTTGTAAGTAAACATATAGTTTTACAGCACACACCGATATGAACCGTGAGGACGGTGACCAGTAAAAATAAGTAGTTAGTATTAACACAGAATACTTATTTCTTGCATGGATATTGAAGTACGAATCCTGAAATTGTTATGCAAGAAATAAGAAGATAGCATTGATTACTTATTGCTCAATTGAATTCTAACAAGAATAGTAAAAAAGTAAAAAACAAAAAAGATTTGACTATTGTGAGTATAATCAATAAACGCATTGTATAAATTCCACAAAGTATAAATTGATCTACGAGTGTGTAATCAGAAGAGGAATCACAGGTATATACTTCACAATTGCAAATTCTAGTCAATAAGAATTGTATACCAACAGAGTTATAATCTAGCTACTGTGATGTTTACAATAACGCTTTGTTAGTTGATCATCCAATCACAGTAATTCAAATCTGCACACCCACTGTAGGCAAGACAAGCGTATTTGCTGATTGGTGTTGCCTCAGTAACCCATCAAGCACACATCCCCTTTTTTCTGAATGTCTCCTACGTAAAATACCTACCAAGATTGACAGGAGAATCAACCAAGCGTAAGGAGACAACTCCCAATCCGGTATCCAATCCGGTGTTAGTGGTGGGCATTAAGATTGAATATAGGACGCCGAGTAGCAGCGGCCCGCACCCCCTCTGAGGAAGCGTTCGTGAAACGCGCGTCAGGGGTCCGATAGGGGCAGCTTTGTCTCTCCTATCGTCCGTTTTTAACTTTGCTTACTCTTGTGACAGATTATGTACTAAATAGTTAATACTATATCCTCATATCCTTTATTGCATATGTAAAAGTAAAACAGCCCTCGGATTGTAAGGGCTTAGTTAACTTTAATCTATCTGGATTGAGGATATCTAATAGTGACATATTAACTTTAAGGCTATTATGCTAATCACAGAGTTCAAGTGGTTTTAATTCACAGCTTTTGCTACTTGTATGAGTGTGAGTTCCTTAGCCTAATAAACTATAATGTATGAATGAATGGGAACTAATTTTTCAATACTATTTTTTTGGAAAACCTTATGATATCAGTAGATGTGACAGTGTTATTAGACACTAGTGGATTTACTCTCTCTTTATAACTTTGTTGTACTCTCAGTTACAACTAGTTTGTCTAGTTGTTGTTAGGTTTCTTAGTGAGTAATCCACTCCAGGTTTTGCTTCTTTGCAGAATCAATAATTCCAATATCTGAATATTATATGTAAAACGTTAATTCAGGTAAAACCTGGCAATATTTCCATAAATCTACTCCCCCCAACCCCTTATCTCTAAATAGCTTTTTTTGAGTTGGGGACATTGTGTTGAATTTTTTTCTCCCTTTAATCCATTTTTCCTACTGTGGGCAAGTGGCCTTCTAACATTGTTGTACTTTCGATAAGAGAATATTGTCGGCACGTTAATTTGCATATGTTTCACAAGTTGAAAGTAAACACATTTGCTTGAACGCAATCGCATTAAACGTACGTTGAGTTAGCACGACTTAAATCCTTGTGTAAAGGGTTAGGGATAAAGAGAAAGTTCCACCAAACACAACATAAAAACTTTGAAAATATACAATTACACTCATATAAACTCTATTTGATAAACATTTGACATATAAATATTCATAAAAAATATTTATATAAGGGTTTAAAGGTATATAGTATATGGCCATGTATTTGACAACAAAAGGCTATATATATATATATATATATATATATATATATATATATATATATATATATATATATATATATATATATATATATAAAATGTGTGTGTAAATAATTATTTCATCATAATATTTAATTATGTGTTTCACTGTGCATTTACTGTAAATATTTCACTTTTTAATGTTCTTCCCATACATGACATTGTTATTTTTTATTGTAAATATATATATATATATATATATATATATATATGAATATACCTATACCTGTATATCTATTTCTAGAGATAAATAGGTATAGATATATAGTTTACATAAACATGATCAAATATGTATAGAAATAAATATTTAATAATAAAAATTAAATTTGTTTCTATGTGAAGAACATAAGAATGTAAAATATGCGTAACATGATTAATTTTTTTCCAATGTAGGTTTAACACGTGTTGGGTTAGCACACATGAAAACTTAGTTATCTTAAGGCATATTGAAATGTTAAATATAAAATATAACGTCGTTGGTCTTTGAAAGCAGTGGAAGCGATCCTGATCACTTCCAACTGGTTTCATGTTATAGCAGTGATGCCTCGATATTGAGGCATCCTGCTATAACATTTTTTAGCCGTCCGATGCAGAGAGAGCCACCCTGTGGCCCTCTCTGCATCGGCCATCAATGGCTATGTTCGTTGGTGGGTGGGAGCTGATCCAGGGAGGCGGGTGGGTGGCCATCAGTGGGAAGGGGGGTGGGATCGAGTGTGCGCGTGTGCGCGCGCGTGCACGTGAGCATGTGTGCGTGCGTGTGCATGGGAACGGGTGCGCGCGCGGGGGGTGGGAAAACTACACTATGGAACAACTGTGGTACTTGGTGGGAGAGAGGGTGGGAACATTATACATTTTAACGATCTGGGAGGGTGGGAGGTTGGGGGTTGAGGGGGGGCAGCTACACTACAGAAAATAGTAGTTTTAAAATAATAAAATAATAAATTTGATAAAAAACATATTTGATTTCAAACTGGGTACTGGCAGACAGCTGCCAGTACCCAATATGGCGCATAATAAGGCAGAGAGGGGGGTTAGAGAGCTGTTTGGGGGGGATCAGGGAGGTTGGGGGCTAAGGGGGATCCTACAGAGCAGAATTATTATTATTATTTTTTTTAAATCCCCAAAAAACTCTTATTTTTAAGATGGCGGGGACAATTGTGGGGTGGGGGAGGGAAGAGAGCTGTTTGGGAGAGATCAGGGGGGGTGATGTGTCATGTGGGAGGTTGATACCTACACTAAAGCTAAAATTAACCCTACAAGCTCCCTACAAGCTCCCTAATTAACCCCTTCAATGCTGGGCATTATACACGTGTGGTGCGCAACGGCATTTAGATGCCTTCTAATTACCAAAAAGCAAAGCCAAAGCCATATATGTCTGCTATTTCTGAACAAAGGGGATCCCAGAGAAGCTTTTACAACAATTTATGCCATAATTGCACAAGCAGTTTGTAAATAATTTCAGTGAGAAACCTAAAATTGTGAAAAATGTAACGCTTTTTTTTTATTTGTTCGCATTTGGCAGTGAAATGGTGGCATGAAATATACCAAAATGGACCTAGATCAATACTTTGGGTTGTCTACTACATTATACTAAAGCTAAAATTAACCCTACAAGCTCCCTACAAGCTCCCTAATTAACCCCTTCAATGCTGGGCATAATACACGTGTGGTGCGCAGTTGCATTTAGCGGCCTTCTAAATACCAAAAAGCAATGCCAAAGCCATATATGTCTGCTATTTCTGAACAAAGGGGATCCCAGAGAAGCATTTACAACCATTTATGCCATAATTGCACAAGTTGTTTGTAAATAATTTCAGTGAGAAACCTAAAGTTTGTGAAACAATTTGTGAAAAAGTGAACAATTTTTTTTATTTGATCGCATTTGGTAGTGAGATGGTTGCATGAAATATACTAAAATGGGCCTAGATCAATACTTTGGGATGTCTTCTAAAAAAAATATATACATGTCAAGGGATATTCAGGTATTCCTGAAAGATATATACAACAAAAAGTGGCGCTTACCGGTCCGGGGTCTCTTCACCGTGTTCTCGAGCGGCGTGTCTTCAGCGTTGGCTCAGCTCAGCTTCTCCGTCTCACCTCCTCACTGCCAGGAGCCCAGCAATAGCGCCTACGTTCCAGGCGCAGACTCAGGATCCAATCACAACACACTTCCTGAAAGATATCAGTGTCCCAATGTAACTAGCGCTAATTTTGAAAAAAGTGGTTTGGAAATAGCAAAGTGCTACTTGTATTTATTTCCCTATAACTTGCAAAAAAAAACAAAGAAGATGTAAACATTGGGTATTTCTAAACTCAGGACAAAATTTAGAAACTATTTAGCATGGGTGTTTTTTGGTGGTTGTAGATGTGTAACAGATTTTGGGGTTCAAAGTTAGAAAAAGTGTGTTTTTTTCAATTTTTTCCTCATATTTTATAATTTTATTATAGTAAATTATAAGATATGATGAAAATAATGGTATCTTTAGAAATTCCATTTAATGGCGAGAAAAACGGTATATAATATGTGTGGGTACAGTAAATGAGTAAGAGGAAAATTACAGCTAAACACAAACACTGCAGAAATGTAAAAATAGCCTTGGTCCCAAACGGACAGAAAATGGAAAAGTGCTGTGGTCCTTAAGGGGTTAAATATAGCAAAATAGGCCTAGATTAATACCTTGGGTTGCCTACTAAAAAATATGTACATTGCAAAATAAAACCTAACACCTAACGCATGCGCAAAGTCTATCTACCTGTCAACCGCAATCCCTCGCCGCAATGTAACCCCTAAACGGCCGCTCCCGTACCCCGCCGCCACCTACATTAAATGTATAACCCCCTGATTGAGCTCGCATTCTATTGGCTGATCGGAACAGCCAATAGAATGCGAGCTCAATCTGATTGGCTGATTGAATCAGCCAATCAGATTTTCTTACCTTAATTCCGATTGGCTGATAGAATCCTACATTAAATGTATAACCCCCTGATTGAGCTCGCATTCTATTGGCTGATCGGAACAGCCAATAGAATGCGAGCTCAATCTGATTGGCTGATTGAATCAGCCAATCAGATTTTCTTACCTTAATTCCGATTGGCTGATAGAATCCTATCAGCCGATCGGAATTCGAGGGACGCCATCTTGGATGATGTCATTTAAAGGATACTTCATTTGTCGTTCAGTCGTCGGGCCAGTTGTATGTTCCGAGTAGGAGGTCCGAAGAAAGAAGATTGAAGATGCCGCTTGGAGGAAGACTTCGCCCCGATGGAAGACTTCTTCTTTGCCGCTTGGATGAAGGCATCACCGGATGGAAGACTTCTTCTTTGCCGCTTGGATGAAGACATCGCCGGATGGAAGACTTCTTCTTTGCCGCTTGGATGAAAACATCGCCCGGATTGGATGAAGAGTTTGGCCCAGCTGGGTGAAGACGACTCAAGGTAGGGAGATCTTCTGGGGCTTAGTGTTAGTTTTTTTTAAGGGGGGTTTGGGTGGGTTTAGAGTAGGGGTATGTGGGTGGTGGGTTTTAATGTTGGGGGTGGTATTGTGCTTTTTTTTACAGGCAAAAGAGCTGTTTACTTTGTTGCATGCCCTGAAAAAAGCCCTTTTAAGGGATGGTAAAAGAGCTGTTTAATTTTTAATTTAGAATAGGGTAGGGCATTTTTTTATTTTGGGGGGCTTTATTATTTTATTAGGGGGCTTAGAATAGGTGTAATTAGCTTAAAATTCTTGTAATCTTTTTTTATTTTTTGTAATTTAGTGTTTGTTTTTGTAATTTAGTTTAGTGTATTTAATTGTATTTTAGTTTAGATATTTGTAGTTTATTTAATTTATTGATAGTGTAGGTGTATTTGTAACTTAGGTTAGGATTTATTTTACAGGTAAATTGGTAATTATTTTAACAAGGTAGCTATTAAATAGTTATTAACTATTTAATAGATATTGTACCTAGTTAAAATAAATACCAAGTTACCTGTAAAATAAATATAAACCTTAAAATAGCTACAATGTAATTATTAATAATAATTATGTATTATTATGTATAATAATAATGTAGCTATCTTAGGGTTTATTTTATAGGTAAGTATTTAGATTTAAATAGGAATATTTTAATTAATAATATTAATTAGATTTATTTTAATAAGAATTTATTTAGGGGTGTTAGAGTTAGATAGGATTAATATAGTTAATATATATATATATATATATAATATAATAACTATATTAACTATATTAACCCTAATATAATTAGGGTTAATATAGTTAATATATATAATATAATAACTATATTAACTTTATTAACCCTAATATAATTAGGGTTAATATAGTTAATATAGGTGGCGGTGGTGTAGGGGGATTAGATTAGGGGTTAATACATTTATTATAGGTGGCTGCAGTGTAGGGGGATTTAGATTATAGGCAAAAGAGCTGTTTACTTTGTGACAATGCCACGCAAAAAGCCCTTTTAAGGGCTGGTAAAAGAGCTGGTTACTTTAGGGCAATGGCCCACAAATAGCCCTTTTAAGGGCTGGCAATAGAGCTGTTTACATTGGGGTAATGCCACGCAAAAAGTCCTTTTCAGGGCTATTTGTAGGGTTAGACTTAGGTTTAGTGGTAGGGATAGTTTAGTATTTTAGGCGTTAATTAATTTAATATAGGTGGCGGCGGTATAGGGGGATTAGATTAGGAGTTAATAATTTAATATAGGTGGCGGCGGTATAGGGGGATTAGATTAGGGGTTAATAATTTTAATATAGCTGGCGGTGGGGTAGGAGCTCACATTAGGGGGTAGGTAATATAGCTGGCTGCAGTGTAGGGGCTCACATTAGGGGGTAAGTAATGTAGATGGCGGCGGGGTAGGGGCTCACATTAGGGGGTAGGTGATGTAGATGGCGGCGGTGTAAGGGGCTCACATTAGGGGTAGATAATGTAGATGGCGGCGGTGTAAGGGGCTCACATTAGGGGGTAGATAATGGCGGCGGTGTAAGGGGCTCACATTAGGGGGTAGATAATGTAGATGGCGGCGGTGTAAGGGGCTCACATTAGGGGGTAGATAATGTAGATGGCGGCGGTGTAAGGGGCTCACATTAGGGGGTAGATAATGTAGGTGGCGGCGGTGTAAGGGGCTCACATTAGGGGGTAGATAATGTAGATGGCGGCGGTGTAAGGAGCTCACATTAGGGGGTAGGTGATGTAGATGGCAGCGGTGTAGGGGCTCACATTAGGGGGTAGGTAATGTAGATGGCAGCGGGGTAGGGGCTCACATTAGGGGGTAAGTAATGTAGATGGCGGCGGTGTAGGGGCTCACATTAGGGGGTTATACATTTATTGTAGGTGGCGGTGGGTTCCGGGAGTGGAGGTTTAGGGATTAAATACTTTATTAGGGATTGCGGCGGGGGATCGCAGTTGACAGGTAGATAGACATTGCACATGCGTTAGGTGTTAGGTTTTATTTAGCAGATTGCGGTTGACAGATAGACATTGCGCATGCGTTAGGTGTTAGGTTTTATTTTGCAGGTAGTTTAGGGAGTTACGGGGCTCCAATAGACAGCGTAAGGCTTACTACACCTGCAATTTGTGGCGAGGTGAAAATGGAGTAGGTGAAAATGGAGTAGGAAGTCCTTACGCTGTATATTGGATACCAAAGTGCGCTGGTTTGGTATACCTGTCTGGGTACAAAATGGGACAAAAAACTACGGCTGAAGGCAGAAATATACGAGCGCAACTTCTATGTTACGCCGTATATGTGATACCAAACCAGCGCAAATTTTGGCGTCCCCGGCTTTTGCGGGCGACGATTTATATCAGATCGGGCCCTTAACTTTTACTAAATTAGTTCAAATGAAGGGTACAAAAAAATCATACATTAAAATTTGCATATGCTTACTAAGGCTAGGTAGGGTAAAATGATAAATTGGAACGCAAATGATAAAGTAATCCCTAGGTGGTATAGGATTGAAGGTATGGAGGTATCAAATCCTAAATTCTGGATAATCCCACAGGAAATATCAGAGAACTAAATCTGTGAGTAAATCCCCATTGAATTTGTGGTCAACATTAGAAAGACCAATAATTTAATATATCCTAAATGATACCTATCAATTAGCCAATTGATAAAGCCTATATGAAAATAGTTTAAAAAATATATATATATCAGAGACCTATATTTCTCGTCGTTTGCCAAATGATTGAGCAAATATATGTAAATAGTTGTTACTCTGGAAATACTACTGTGAGTATTTTTGTCTCTGGACTATATTAAAGATGTATATCTGTGAATTTATCAAAATTGGATTGATGGATATAGGAGATAAGGGCTCATGTTTAAAAGCGCTATATAAATTAAATTAACCACCGAATATATATATATTGGGGACCTATACCAGTGTTGAGTAGTTGTTTTTCAGAGAATATCAGAGACCTGTACCTTAGGTTTTACTGAATGATATCTTGCAGTTTGCCCAATGAAGGAGCATACTTAGAAATAATTTGCTCTCTGGAAATACCAGAGACCTATACCTCTTAGTTTACCGAATGACACCTTTAAGTTTACCAAGTGGTAGAGCACATAGATATAAATGTGAGTAGTTATCTCTGGAAATACTACATACCTATACCTGTTAGTTTACCGAGTGCTTCCTTTGGGGACATTCAGGGCTCCTGTTAAAGCACCATTGGCATTCAAAATATGGTGAGGGAAAACCTCAGAATAATTAATAGTGATGTACCTATTAATACCAGAGACCTATAACTTTTAGTTTACCGAATGGTAATACCAGAGGCCTGTAACTGTTATTTTACCAAGTGCTACCTATGGGAACATTCAGAGCTCATGTTAGAGAGCCAATGGCTTTCAAAATATGGCGAGGACAACCTCAGAGCTATTTATAATTGTGTACCTTTTAATACCAGCTCTCTCTGGAAATTCCAGAGACCTATACCTTTTAGTTTACCGAATGGCACCTTGTAGTTTACCAAATGATGAAGCACATAGATATAAATATAAGTAGTTATAACTCTGGAAATACCAAAAGCCTATACCTATTAGTTTACAGAGTACTACTATTTAAAATAATCAAGGCTCATGTTAGGGAGACATTAGCGTTCCACCATGTGGTGAGGGAAACCCTCAGAAAAATTATAATTATGTACCTATTAATACCAGTTAAATACCTAAGATTTATAAGTAGGCATAGTGGTTAAAAATAAGGGGAGAGGGAAGGGGGACGCCACTGACGATTTTCGCCGTAGTGGCTGTATCAAAGGGCAATCTCACTCACTTCTCGTGGGATTTAAATACCCTTTGGTAAATCAGGATTGGCTGAATTCTTGGTCTGTCATATTATTGGCAAAGGAATTGGATAAGACACCTGTCAATCGTCATAACGCATTACGATTGGACAAAGTATCAATATCTTATAACATAATATTCTTTGAATTAAAATTAAAATTAAAAGATATCTGCCTGGGCCAGCATTAAGTAACGATGTACCTAATGGCTGAATAAATAGTATACAAAGTGTTATCCCAGTTGTAACAACAACCTCACGATATTGGTCTAAGGTTGATCCTTATTGGTCGAAATACCTGTCATTCATTATAACCATTGGAGCATATAGCTGTCAATCATCTCAGTCCTTTTGTGATTGGCTTGAATAATCTTACTTTTCCAAATTATGTTTATATAAGCGTGCATATAAAGTATATATATATATATATATATATATATATATATATATATATATATATATATATATGTTCTTTTTTTTAAAAAAAACACACTATAGTATAATTATTCTTATTTTTATTCCTTGTAGATGATTTGATGTTATATCAATAAAAGAGTGTTCTACCATTCATACTTATGTATTTAAAAATGGAAACAATTAATTTCTGTATTATAGACGTTGCGGTGTGTATTGGTATATTTGCGCAGTGTCATGTTAAGATGTACTTATTATGGTTAAATAGATAGCAAGTATAGTGGCATTTCCGTGGACAAAATATTAATCCAAAATATAGCTTAAATGCAAAGATTTAACATGTAGCTATCATGATGAGACGCTGACGAGATTTGAGTGAATTTGGAGGTTTGAGAGGTGTGTATGGGTCTGTCCAATCAAGATCGAGTAATTGACCTTTAAAAAGCACCTCTCTAAGACACACCTGCATATTCCTTGACAAAGGGCGGAGTCCCGAAATGCGCATCAAAATTATTTGACGCCATCACCTGCATTTCCCTGTGTCGGACGAGTTACGGATTCAAAAGAATATACGGATTGGTGTGACATTGCGGTAGGAGACCAGAGGGGTCCCGAAGACTTCCATTTCCACACCCAGCGGTGGTAAGTCTCACAGTTGCACTTGGCACTACAAGAGCAAAGATCCAGGTAAGTCTGATACACGTCTGTTTCTGTGTAAAATGCTGCAGCATGATACGTAAAAGGCTGTGTGAGCTGATTTAAAAATTGTTGGATACGCTGTGCACTGTGAGTGTAGACTTATTGGTGTGAGGTTGAAGCGTTTTATCACGAACATTACCTCTGTCATAACCTATTGATATATATGAGACACTTTGTAACTGTCGAAATAGACACAGCAGCCTCTTTAGGGGAAATACTCGTAAAGGAAACTGAAATATTTGATAGAATCTGTATTCACAGATATGCTGTAGGAGAATACGAAGGAGCGTATGATGATGTTTATGCACACATAGATCCAAACTTAAGATTGGCACTCATTGGAAGTTTGGGATAGTACTTTAAAGAAAAGATTGGATCTCTTTTGACAGCAACATACTGGTCACTGATATAGATTACATTGTCTCAAGACCATTAAGAGACATTTCCAAAGAATATTATTACACTATCGAGGCTGAGAAACTTTTTTTTTCTTCCTTTTTTACAAATTAATTTTTGCAGGTGGTGCTTGTCATTCCCCCTTGGGACACCTTGGGGGTAGTACATTGTATATATTTTTTTCTGTATACCCTTTTTTCTGGAAAATGTTTGAATGATGTTTGTTTGTATTATCCAGCTCACCATATTGAGCAGTTTAGAATTTTGTGCGGTTTTGTATGGTGGATGGGGTTTGTGAGAATGAGAGCAGACAAACATTAGTGTTCTCATTACTGTGAAAAGTTGAAAAGATATTCAATAAACACTTATTTAAGAAAATCCTTTCTAAGTCTCAGGTGCTGGGATTTGTTATTAATACACTTATATATGTGTTTTTTTAATTAAATTTTAACATATACATTTTATTGAGTAATTGATTTATTTATTAGTGTTGTCTTATATTTTGCCTTTTTTAAAGGGATATATACATAAAAAGTTACTATTTAATAGGTTATTGTTTTTCCTCCTGTACCTACATCTCTCTTTAAAGCCGTTATCTTATTTTAACCTATTACAAAAGTCAGTTGGTAAAGCTCTGCATCTTTATACTGGGCACCACCCTCTTGGTACCCACATATTGTTACATTCTGTGACAGAAGCACAGCACTTTACAGATCAGTGACATTGTCAGCTTTTTGACAGCTGTACCTTGCACTTTGGATTAACTTGCACAGTGGAAAGTAGGATTACAATTTTGCGTTTTTTTTTTTTTGGGGGGGGGGGGTTGCACAGTTTAAAAGTTACAAAACATATAAAAAACTTTCAGGAATATTATAGAGAAATGCAGCCACTAAAAAATGTAGAACTCCTACTCTGTATTGTTCACATTAAAGGGACAGTTCACCCAAAATGTTTCTCCCATTTAAATTGTTTTCAATGATCCATTTTACCTGATGGAGTGTATAAAATTGTTTACAAGTAGCTAATTTACACCTATTTTGGCCTTTGAAATAGCTGATTTAGCTTGTGGTATCCCTACCTATACTGAAAGTTTTGATACTGGAGTCTCAGCTATTGAATAATAAGTAAATAAAGCCATCAGAAGAAATTACACTCACAGTGGGGTGCAGGATAATTAAGTAATACAAAGATAATTTTCCATTGTTCGCTCTATGTATTGAGCTTTAGTTTTCCAGACAAATATAAGATAAGGAAACAAATGTGTGTACATAAAGTGATAACATAAGGAGATCTGATATTACCTGAAGCTCAACCCATTGTAATAGGCTGTGGTTTCAGAGCACAAAACCAGCTGCTTCATAAACACAAATAAACCTGAATATTACATTTTATACTCTGCAGCTGGTATAACAAGTCATATAAAAACAATTATTACTGTGTACTGTCCCTTTAAACGGAAGTGCATCGTACAGCCTGGGAAGAATACAATAATATCACTGATCTGTTCATTTGTACCACTTCTGTCACTAGACACAAGAATACTTCATTTCCAAGATGGTGTTACCTAGTAAAAGATGCAGAGCTTCACTAACTGTCACTTTTGTGGGGTTAAAATAAGAGAATAGTTTTAAAGAGAGCTGCAGGCACATTAGCACGGTGAGCAGCAACCATGCTTCTATATCAACAGTTTAATGTCCCTTTAATTCAATCAAAATAGAAAATATGTTCTGTAGTATGAATAAACAAAAAATAATAATAATAACTTACGTCCAGATTACGAGTTTTGTGTTATGAGCGGCTCGGTAATAACTTGCAAGTTATTGCCACCGCTCAACTCCCTATTGCGCCGCTATTACAGGTTTTCATAAACCCGGCGTTAGCAGGCAATATGTGAGCGTTGAGCAAAATTGAGCTCCATACCGCACTCAAATACCAGCGCTGCTTTGAGCTGGTTTAACGTGCTCGTGCACGATTTCCCCATAGACATCAATGGGGAGAGCCGGCTAAAAAAAGCTAACACCTGCAAAAAAGGAGCATAAAGCTCCATAACACAGCCCCATTGATATCTGTGAGGAAAGAACATTTATGTTTACACCCTAACATAAACCCAGAGTCTAAACACCCCTAATCTGCTGCCCCTGACATCGCCAACACCTACATTATACTTATTAACCCCTAATCTGCTGCCCCTGACATCGCCGACACCTACATTATACTTATTAACCCCTAATCTGCCGTCCCCTAATGTCGTCGCCACCCACCTACACTTATTAACCCCTAATCTGCTGCCCCAATGTCGTTGTCACCTACATAAATTTAATAACCCCTAATCTGCCGCCCCTAACATCGCAGCCACCTACATTATACTTATTAACCCCTAATCTGCCGTCCCCAACATCGCCGCCATTATACTAAAGTTATAAACCCCTAAACCTAACCCTAAATCTAACCCTAACCCTAACACCCACTAACTTTAATATAATTAAAATAAATCTAAATAAAAATTCCTATCATTAGCTAAATAATTCCTATTTAAAACGAAATACCTATAAAATAAGCCCTAATCTAGCTACAATATAACTAATAGTTACATTATATCTATCTTAGGTTTTATTTTTATTTCACAGGCAAGTTTGTATTTATTTTAACTAGGTAGAATAGCTACTAAATAGTTATTAACTATTTACTAACTACCTAGTTAAAATAAATACAAAATTACCTGTAAAATAAAACATAACCTGAGTTACACTTACACCTAACCTTACACTACAATTAAATAAAATTACATTAATTAAATACAATTAACTAAATTACAAAAAAAGCAAACACTACATTACACAAAATAAAAAAGAAATTATCAAATATTTAAACTAATTACACTAAATCTAATAGCCCTATCAAAATAAAAAGCCCCGCCAAAATAAAAAAAACCCTAGCCTAAACTAAACTTCCAATAGCTCTTAAGAGGGGCCTTTGGCGGGGCATTGCCCCAAAGAAATCAGCTCTTTTACCTGTAAAAAAAAAATACAAACAACCCCCAACAGTAAAACCCACCACCCACACAACCAAACCCCCCAAATAAAATCCTATCTAAAAAACCTAAGCTCCCATTGCCCTGAAAAGGGCATTTGTATGGGCATTGCCCTTACCCTAAGCTAAAAATAAAACGCACCCAAAACCCTTAAAAAACCTAACACTAACCCCCGAAGATACACTTACAGTTTTTGAAGACCCGACATCCATCCTCAACGAAGTGGCAGAAGTCCTCGTTGAAGCCGGCAGAAGTCTTCATCCAAGCAGGCCGAAGTCTTCATCCAAGCAGGCCGAAGTCTTCATCCAAGCCGACAAAAGTCTTCATCCAAGCCGGCCAAAGTCTTCATCCAGACGGCATCTTCTATCTTCATCCATCCGGCGTGGAGCGGCTCCATCTTCAAGACATCCGTCACAGAGCATCCTCTTCAATCGACGGCTCCTCCAGAATGAAGGTTCCTTAAAGGGATGTCATCCAAGATGGCGTCCCTTGAATTCCGATTGGCTGATAGAATTCTATCAGCCAATCGGAATTAAAGGGTAAAAAACCCTATTGGCTGATGCAATCAGCCAATAGGATTAAGCTTGCATTCTATTGGCTGATTGGAACAGCCAATAGAATGCAAGCTCAATCTTATTGGCTGATTGGATCAGCCAATAGGATTGAAGCTCAATCCTATTGGCTGATTGCATCAGCCAATAGGATTTTTTAACCCTTTAATTCCGATTGGCTAATAGAATTCTATCAGCCAATCGGAATTCAAGGGACGCCATCTTGGAAGGATGAAGATAGAAGATGCCGTCTGGATGAAGACTTCTGCCGGCTTGGATGAATACTTCGGCCTGCTTGGATGAAGATTTCTTCCAACTTCGATGAGGACTTCTGCCGCTTCGTTGAGGATGGATGTCGGGTCTTCAAAAACTGTAAGTGGATCTTCGGGGGTTAGTGTTAGGTTTTTTAAGGGTTTATTGGGTGGGTTTTATTTTTAGCTTAGGGTTTGGGAGCGGAAAAAGAGCTAAATGCCTTTTTAAGGGCAATGCCCATACAAATGCCCTTTTCAGGGCAATGGGGAGCTTAGGTTTTGGGTGGTGGGTTTTACTGTTGGGGGGGTTGTTTGTATTATTTTTTTACAGGTAAAAGAGCTGATTTCTTTGGGGCAATGCCCCGCAAAAGGCCCTTTTAAGGGCCATTGGTAGTTTATTGTAGGCAAGGGTTTTTTTATTTTGGGGGGGGGGGGCTTTTTTATTTTGATAGGGCTATTAGATTAGGTGTAATTAATTTAAATATTTGATAATTTCTTTTTTATTTTGTGTAATTTAGTGGGTTTTTTTGTAATTTAGTTAATTGTATTTAGTTAATGTAATTTATTTAATTGTAGTGTAAGGTTAGGTTTTATTTTACAGGTAAATTTGTATTTATTTTAGCTAGGTAGCTAGTAAATAGTTAATAACTATTTACTAACTAGTCTACCTAGTTAAAATAAATACAAACTTACCTGTGAAATAAAAATAAAACCTAAGATAGATACAATGTAACTATTAGTTATATTGTAGCTAGCTTAGGGTTTATTTTATAGGTAAGTATTTAGTTTTAAATAGGAATTATTTAGTTAATGATAGTAATTTTTTTTAGATTTATTTTATTATATTAAAAATAGTGGGTGTTTGATAACGGGGGGAAGAGGAGGAGTTTGGAGTAAGAGAGTGTGTTCCAGGCTACCACACCCTGTAGCTTGATCCTAGGCGGCTTTTCTTTTGCGTGCCTGGCTCTCCCCTAGACCTGGGAAAGCCTTGCTACAGCACAAGAAAAAAAAAGTATTCCATCTGTGCTACCCCGGTAGCGCAAGTTTCCAACTGCGCTAAATAAGATCTGACCCACCAAGAGCTTACTTTGTTTGGCAGTCTATTAGGTAAGCTCCATTCCTGGTGGAGGATACAGGAAAACCAGAAGGCGGGCTTCCCACTCTCAATGCTGCCATCGAAGTGGGGTAAGCAGCCCAGAGACATTGTATATATTCACAGCCCCACCACAGTGGCGACCACCCGCAACTCACCCAATCTAACTACCGAACTGGAAAGGTCAACGAGGCTTGGGTAAACTGAAAGCACCCAGCTGGAGCGGTGCCGGCACCTGAAACGAGGCTCTGCAAGATCAGCTGTTCTCCCCACCCACCGGTGCTGCGAGTGGGGATTGAACAACGCAAGTCCTGGTTAACGCTGGCTCCCGCGAGAGGCTCCTTCAAAGGGATCTTACCCCCACAAGCAGCGACGGATCTACCCCATCGATGTTGCGAGGTAGCTGCTGCAGGATAAGCCGATGACCAGGGGGAAAAAAGACAGGTATTACCCTTAAAAGCTGAGCTGATTAATCCTAGCCACTGGTCCAGCTACAGACACAGAGCCGCGCAGTGAAGACGGGTGAGTGTGGGTTGGTGGCCCCTGTGTTTTCACACGCTTGCTGCCGAGAAGGGAAGCTGGGGATAAGCCAATAGCTAATCTAAGGGCTGGAACTCACTACTGGGCACAGGAACTTTGGCTTAAGCCCTGGTTGATTAAGCCCTGAAAGGGGAAGAAGTGGGGAAAGAGACAATTAAAATAAGAAATCAAAGCTTGAATTGCTGAACTTTTTGAATCTGCCTTATCCTGCTGAGGCACAACTGATTTAACTTTGTTTTTGCAGTTTTTCAACAAATGTTTGTTAAATAGTGGATTTTATTTAACTCATGAACAATTATTCTGACTTTTGTTTTCCCCTTCCTTCTTTCTCCTTCCTGCTCTCTGGACACTAAAGAGACTAACTATTGCCAGCGGGATTGGGGGCTTAGGAGCTAGCTGGCAACTTGAATGGAAGCTGGCTTTGAAGCCGGTTATTGTTCTGCTGCACACAGCAGCTGTAGCCTATACAAGAGCTGAGATTTTAGCCCCAGCTCAGTTGTTTGGGTAGAAATTGCTTCCTGTGAGATTCATGGGAATTGGTCTTGTTTTCACTACTGTTTAATATTTGCTGGTATCAAGAAGTAACATTTTTTTCATAAGTTGATAACAATATTGTTGGGCATTTGTAAGGCTTAAATTGCTTGTTCCTGCCTGAATGATGTAGGGAAAAAGAGGAAAGAAATTGCTGGTCTTTTTTTTTTTTCCCTGAACTCCTTTTCTTTCCTCTTTTTCTCCTTTTTTTTCTTTTTTTTTCTTTTTTTTTTCTTTTCTCTGAATGGTACAACTGCGGAAAGGTAGATATAGAACCAAAAGCACATGATCCGGCACAGGTACAGAAATAAGTCATTGTTCCAAGAGGCAAGTTAAAATTAAGTCAGCTTTAATTTTCTAAGGCTACTTCCTGAGTGTATTAAGCATTTTTTATCGGTGGGTCATTTGTTCCTAACGGAGCTGTGTGAGACGAAATAGCATCAAGCATTTATTAATCCAGCATTATTTGGCACAAAACTGAATCCTATTCTAAGGCCAAGGTTAAGTGCTTAGTAAAAGTACTGAAGTGACCCAGAATAAGTTCAAGGCATCTAAAATTAACCCTATCTATACTGCTTCTTACAGTAATTTTTTCTTGCTGATTACTAATGATTAGTTTTCCTTGAATTCAATTGCTTCTGTTAGCTTAACATTAAGAGTAACATACTGCTAGATTTGGAGTTCGGCGGTAGATGGGTTGCTAACGCCACGCGTGTTTTATGTCTAACGCACGGCATTGTTTGACTCTGGAATTTAGAGTACAAAAAAGACCATCTAACGATGCTCCTAACGCGTGTATGTCACACGCGGAATCCTGCACGCGTTAGACAGTCTCCCATAGAGATCAATGGAAAAGCAAAAAAATAGCTTTTTTCACCTAACAATCGATCTCGCGAGAATACGCACAGCTGGATCATATGACGCATACCACATCATGCACAACAATAACACGCGGCAAATTTCACAACAACAATCAATCAACAAAGCACACAAGCATTACACATTCACAAGCGGGGGGATTTTTAATAAAATTTAATATGGGGAATACGCATATACTTTAAGATGCGGAAATTCGCAAAATAACAACAAGGAATAAAAAATATATACATACACTAGAAAAATAATCGCATTCAATATCACTATATATTAGGACAAACATACATATACAACACTTCACTAATAACACACCATCGCAAATTCACATTTAAAAAGAATACTATTGGACAATGTTAGAGAAAACGACCACTATGACATCATCGCATTCTACACATTCCACAAATACTAACTCAAAATGAGCATGTGCAAATTCACACAACTAATACACATTGCACTAATATTAATTGCTAATAAAGCACACCTGAACACAATTTACAACGGAAATTGGTACATCATTAAACATTTACACAGGGTATATAAGCACCACACAAGCAGGGCTTCTTTGACTGTGTTGCTGGTGGGTCTTTGGAGATTGGAGGTTTAAGATTAGAGAGTTGGTGCATTATTGTGAGTGAGTTAGTGTTAGCGTGAGAGAGTCAGTTGTTAGTCTTATCGTGAGTGAGTTAGTGGGAGTTAGTGGGAGTGGGAGAGAGTCTGTTAGTGGGAGCGTGAGTGAGTTAGTGGGAGTGGGAGTTGTTAGTGAGAGTTGTTAGTGGGAGCGTGAGTTAGTGGTAGTTAGTGAGAGTTAGTGGGAGTGTTTGTTAGTGAGAATTAGTAGTAGTGTGTTAGTGAGAATTAGTAGTAGTGTGAGTTAGCGAGCGAGTGATTTTTCTGTACACGTAACACATTTACATGCAAACACATTCAATACATACATACACTTATCAATAACACTACATACACTCCATACCCCCTACCCCCTCATACTACACTCCATACCCCATTCCCTGTAGTCCCATTCCCTTTCATCCCATTTACTCTTATCCCATACCCCATACCCATCCCATACCCATCCCCTAGTTACATTTAGTTTACATATCCTCCGTTTAGTCTTCTTCTTCTTTTGGTTTATTTAAATACTCCTTACCCTCTTTGTTTTTTTTTTTTTTTAGTTCTTTATTTTTTTTTTGTCTTTTTAGTTCTTTATTTTGACCCCCTTTCATTTTATCACACTCACTTTTTGTTTGATTATTTGGGGTTTAGTTTAGGGAACAGATGGAGGCCAGGCAGGGGAGAGGTAGAGGGGGGAGGAGAGGGAGGGGGAGAGGAACAGGGCAGGAAGGGGGGCAGGAAGCGGGGGTGGAAGCGGTGGGTGGTCCCAGCCACTTGGTTCAAGATGAACAAGTGGCTGGGCCCAGTGGCGGACAGAGTAGGGCTTCACAGTCCGGGAAACAGAGGGCATCATCACAGGGGAAGGCCAAGGCGACTAGGGAGGCGAGGTTTTCGATGGAGGAGAAGGAGGCCCTCGTAGAGGCCTATATGGCCAGGTATAGGAGGCTGCAGCACCAGAAGACTACCCCGACTGGCAAGAGGAGGCTCTGGAATGAGATAAGAAATGCAGTCAATGCAGTGGGTGGCCGGAACAGAGATCTGGATTCGATAAAACATCGCTACCGGGACTGTAAGATGGATCTCAAGAAAAAGTTAAGCCTGGAGGCCCGACATGCCGCAGGAACCGGTGGCGGACCTGCCCTGGAAATAGAGTACTGCCGATGGGAGGAAATGTTGCGGCCCAGCATCTCCGAGGTGGATATAGTCGGTATCGGAGGAATTGATACCGGGAACCTGCCATTCTCATCTGCCGGTAAGCTCATTGAACAATAAATTCACATGCGAATGTATTTCAAGGGACACTATACGCAAACCTTTACTTTCATGATTGAGGTAGCGAATACAATTTGACAAAACATTCAAATGTACTTATATTACCTAATTTGAATCATTCTTGAGATATATTTTAATGAAGAAATAGCCATGCACACAGTGAAACAATCACAGGAGGCAGCTATATTCAGCTAACAATCAGCATCTTATAAGCATATTTAGATATGCTTTTCAGCAAAGAATATCCAGAGAATGAAGCTAATTAGATAAGAAAAGTACATTAGAAAGTTGATTATAAATGTATGCTTCTAAATCATGAAAGATAAAACATTGGGTTTCATGTCCCTTTAAGGATCAGATTAATGCTATAACGTTGTTTACACGCATTCACAATTACTTTGCGGTTACATCAGTATCTAGGCTATAGGTTAGGTGTGCATTTAAACAGACTGAAAACAAACGCTAAAACATTCAGATTGACCAGAGATATCACAAACATGGTTTAGAAAATGCGGAAATCGTATTGATTGTTAGATTTCAAAGTGGATTAATGATTCTGCATTTGTAATTGTATCGTAAGCTAAGTCATTTAAAGCTTGATTTGCAAATATGCTAATATATACATTTTTTTTTTTTAATATACAGAGTCTGGGGAGGAGGCAGCACAAGAAACACAGCCTCATCCATCTCCCCTGGATGAGAGTGGTGGAGAGGAATTTCCACTTCGGAGGGAAGAGGCCCCCCGTGACGAAGAGCGCACGGAAGCTGATGAAGAGGCCCCGGAAGCAGAGGAGGAGCCCGCGGAACCAGAGGACCCTCAAGGACCCGCACACCGCTGTGCACGGGCACCCCGCCATGCACGGGTACCCCACCAAGCACAACAAGAGGAAATAGCGGAGGTGCAGGTTCTACTGGACTACATAGACCAGATGCGTAACTCCCGGATACAAAATATCGAAGGCCGAACTCGAATTATTGATGGACAAAATCAAATAATTGAAGGCCAAAACCAAATAATAAACATACTTAATAGAATCGAACAAGGCCAAAACAGAATCATTAATCTGGCACCAAGAGATGTTCAATTTTTTCCGGGAGGCGCATGCTGGTCTGCCTCCTGGTCCGCCTCCTGCTGCTGGGCCTCCTGCTGCTGGGCCTCCTGCTGCTGGGCCTCTTGCTGCTGGGCCTCCTGCTGCTGGCCCATCTCCTCCTGCCGGCCCATCTACTCCTCTTCAGCCATCTCCTCCTCTTCAGCCATCTCCTCCTCTTCAGCCATCTCCTCCTCTTCAGCCATCTTCTCCTCCTCAGCCATCTTCTCCTCCTCAGCCATCTTCTCCTCCTCACCTTGGTTGTCCCAGTGCTCTTCCTTCCACTCTTCCCACAACATCTCCAAGGAGAACTCTTCGGAGTTGGCAGTTGCCCCTCCCAGAGCCTCAGCCCCGTGGGAAGAGGGGAAGGAAGAGGAAGTAAGTATTTATTTTCATCTTTAATGTTTTTTTTATTTAATGTGTAATGGATAGGTATGTGATGATGTGGTTTTCATACACTTGTGGACCACACTCTGTATATAATCTACTTCTATGGGACCGGGTCCATGGAGGCAGATTGTTTGCAGAGTGTGGGTTATAAGTGTGTGAAAACCACATCATCACATACCTATCCTTGTTCATGATATTGATTGGTTTCTGTGATGTGATGTCCAAACTGTTTCCCGAATCGCAAACAAAATTACCATTACAATTATCCATGATGGCATATTACTGTTTGAATGCCAATAACACAGCTTAAAGGGACAGTCAGAAAATTATTGATTACAAAGAAAACACTGTATTACGCATTATCAAGTTGGAAACAACAAAACATGGAGAAATACGTGTGACTTATGTGCTTAACCTTGTATCTATGACTATGAAAAATGACCACTTATTTGTTGTTCTGACATAACAACATTTTAGATATCAATGATCAATACATGGTAAATAATATGCTGTATGAGCACAAGGTTTTGCATATACAAATGCTATCCAAATGCCCTCTAGTGGTCAAATTGCATAATGATTACATGCACTCTTTAAGCTCGAAGAAATGAGCACACGACCCTCATAGGTTTAGCTAGCAAATTTAAATAAACACAGACAAATGATTAATTGGTGAGAAACATTTGATATCATTGATATTACAAAATTGACTTTTAGAATAATGCAAAACATTATTTGTTTTCTAAACTGTCCCTTTAACAAAATTACATATGCTAACATATATTTGAAGCTTGTTGGTATATCTACATGTACTTGTTCAAACAATAAATATTGAAATCAGATTTATATTGACGTGTTAAATAAAGTCTATTTTCTTAAAGAGACATTATTGTGTTAATTTTTTTTTAGAAAGACATTTGTTTTAACAATGAATATGGTTTAAAGTCCTTTTAGGAGTGGGGGGTGAAAATATGCTAACAATAATATATTTGAAGATTAACCAATGTGGAACTCATACATGATACAAAAATCAACATTTGCATTAAAGGGACAGTATACTAAATTTTTAACAGAACTGTATGTAATAGACACTACTACAAACAACAAGATTAACATATACTGATATCAATATTACAAAGCTTCAAACACTTTCAAAGAAAATCGGGTTAGCTCTATTGAAAATATAGATGAACCCCCATTACAACCGTAAAACAAGACAATACACCATCATACACAAAACAGGAGAAAGCTGGAGATGGTACTCACATGAAACTTAGAGGCTTGGCGAGGAGTCTGATAATTAATTACATTTTATTTGAACAGAAGCAAAATGAAACGTGTATTTGTTAAACAATGGACTATCTAACTAGAGACCAAATTAAAAGATTTCATTTATAATGTGAGTGTCCAATGAACCTTTAATAAAATATACAACGAAATTACATTTAGAAGAAGTTGGCATCATATATTTAGCATATGATAAAGCTAAATGCATATTGATTACTTTATTCTAACACAATAGCGCATATTTATGAATTAGATATCTTTAACATTAAACACAACAGTCATTTTTCTGAAAAAGGAACATATTGTTGACAAACATATTAAACAACATGGACTATAGAGATTTGCACTTGCCTCGAAATATCATATGCATGAAAACATTTTGCTTTCATTCGTTAATTCAACCAGACATCCAGCAAAAGAGAATGTGGTGGTCTTTATCAGCTACGGGTCAACAATGTAACATGATGCAAATAATACATATTCGCAAGGTTTTTAAAATTGGCTGCAGTCACAAACGTGTTTAAAGTGCACAAACAAATATTGCGGGACTACGTAATCCAATCAGACGTTTTTTTACCTTTGCATGTGACGTCTTAACATGGCGCTTCCTTGATCACGTAAGAACGCCATCCAATAAAAGGCACATTCTTGATCACGTAAGAACGCCCCAAAAAAAAGGCGCATCCTTGATCGTGTCAAAACGCCATCCAATAAAAGGCACATTCTTGATCACGTAAGAACGTCAGTCAATACAAGGAATCATTGGACAGCCTGGCAGGTGACGTCTTAAGCAACATGGCGCATCCGAGATCGCTGAAAAACTGCAGCCAATACAAGGACTCAGTTGACAGCTTGGCATATCACTAAGAAACGTATTTCTATTTTAGGAACTAGTATGTGTCTAGATTGCTATCTAGGAATGTCACAAAATCATGAATCATCTTTTCGGACTTGACTGTCCCTTGAACTATAGCTATGGTGTATATCTTTAACATTTAAAAGATACACATGAGAAATACATATGCCATTGATGTTTTAAGATATGTTTTGATTGTTTTGGAATAACAATAATTATACATGGATTGATTAAACGTGTCATTTATTCAAGTTTAAATATGGTCAGCCTACCTATAGCCATATATGGGAGGAGAAGTATTTTGTTAACATATTTGTTAAAAAATATTCATCATCTAAAATATTTGCATTACACACAGAGATTTATTTGGTTACACTTTTACAATAAGATAGAATTGAAAATGAAATACATGTGCTGTCAACATTACAATAAGATTGTTTATTAATAAGATTATATGTCCTTGTTCATGTAAAAAGGACAAAAACGCTTTAGAAATGGAAATACATTCATTAACAATTGTGCTCACCATCACTTAAAGGGACATTATTTTGTTTTTAAAAAGAGGATACACATAGACAATACTATTTCAATAAAATGAACACTTTACAGGGATTATATCATTGTATCAATCCTCAGATCATTTGTTAAAGGTGCATCAATTCATGCAGAGTTTCTAAATACACACATGGATGTGAAAATTGAAATATACATATATACACAAATAACAATCTATATATACATATATAAAACAATTACTATGCTAATCATAATCATGCAATGATAAAGCTAAGAGAAAAATATATAAAGACAAATAATAAGATTACATTGGAGATGTTAATCTTAAAGTCATTTACAATTGTCTTACATATATGATTTTTGTAAAAAAAATATTTTTGGTAGGTCCCTTTAAGGATCAACAAGATAAACTAGAGCTTTCAAAAAATAACATGAAGAATGAGGACAAAGAATCGTGCAATGACATGTCTTTTATTAGTATGTAAGAAAACATCAACAACGTTTAGAAATAATCTTGTAAAAATAAGGAATATTTGAGCCATATGACAAGGTAACAGAGTGCATCACAGTCCATGAAGAGAGTTGCCAAGGGCCACCATAGCCCCATTGGAGACATATGACAAGGTAACAGAGTGCATCACAGTCCATGAAGAGAGTTGCCAAGGGCCACCATAGCCCCATTGGAGACATATGACAAGGTAACAGAGTGCATCACAGTCCATGAAGAGAGTTGCCAAGGGCCACCATAGCCCCATTGGAGACATATGACAAGGTAACAGAGTGCATCACAGTCCATGAGAGAGTTACCAAGGGCCAGCATAGCCCCATTGGAGACATATGACAAGGTAAAAGAGTGCATCACAGTCCATGAAGAGAGTTGCCAAGGGCCACCATAGCCCCATTGGAGACATATGACAAGGTAACAGAGTGCATCACAGTCCATGAAGAGAGTTGCCAAGGGCCACCATAGCCCCATTGGAGACATATGACAAGGTAACAGAGTGCATCACAGTCCATGAAGAGAGTTGCCAAGGGCCACCATAGCCCCATTGGAGACATATGACAAGGTAACAGAGTGCATCACAGTCCATGAAGAGAGTTGCCAAGGGCCACCATAGCCCCATTGGAGACATATGACAAGGTAACAGAGTGCATCACAGTCCATGAAGAGAGTTGCCAAGGGCCACCATAGCCCCATTGGAGACATATCACAAGGTAACAGAGTGCATCACAGTCCATGAAGAGAGTTGCCAAGGGCCACCATAGCCCCATTGGAGACATATGACAAGGTAACAGAGTGCATCACAGTCCATGAAGAGAGTTACCAAGGGCCAGCATAGCCCCATTGGAGACATATGACAAGGTAAAAGAGTGCATCACAGTCCATGAAGAGAGTTGCCAAGGGCCACCATAGCCCCATTGGAGACATATGACAAGGTAACAGAGTGCATCACAGTCCATGAAGAGAGTTACCAAGGGCCAGCATAGCCCCATTGGAGACATATGACAAGATAAAAGAGTGCATCATAGTCCATGAAGAGAGTTGCCAAGGGCCACCATAGCCCCATTGGAGACATATGACAAGGTAACAGAGTGCATCACAGTCCATGAAGAGAGTTACCAAGGGCCAGCATAGCCCCATTGGAGACATATGACAAGGTAAAAGAGTGCAACAGGCACAACAATAAACTTTGAAAAAGGCCAAATGGCAACAATAAAAAAAAACATCAACATGTGGACAGAGGATTCTTATCTGCGACCTTGGAGCATCTCCAGATCCTCCACTTACTGGTCATCCTCTTCATCGTCCTGTGCATGTCCAGCTCCAGATTCAGGCCTTGAAGTTAATTGCATGATTTCACGCAGAGTCAAGTCCTGAACCCAGAGCTGGGACTGCATGGTGTCGTTCATCCCTCTCAGGACAGCTGCGTTCCTCAACACGGCCTGCTCTACTCGTGCTATACCTTCTAGCATGAGCCATACTGAGTCACAGCCTAAAATAAAGAATAAATTAAATATTAAGGATAATTACACAACAGACGAAAAAATAAGCAAAGATACATTGTCATCATAAAGACAAATCATTCTTTACATCAATTAGTTTAAATTGATTCTTTACACATGAAATATGTTATTCAGACAGACCGAAATCATTAAAGGGACAGTTTACTCAAACATGTTGTCCCCTTTAATTGGTTTTAGATGATCCACTTATACAGCTTGAGTGTATAAAATCTTGTTAAAGTATTTACATTGTACTTACATTAGCAATTTAAATATTTTAATTATACTGTGGTAGGCACACCTATCCTTAAACATTTTGGCGTTGAGGACAAGCTGTGTAAACATAGCAACCTGAAGAAATTACATTCCCACTGGGTTAGACAAGAGATAATGTATCAACATTTGTACATAAATTGTTGGATCCAAGTAGTGGTGATTGGTATATGTAGTGATATCAAATTAAAGGGACACTGAACCTAAATATTTAATTGACTGATTCAGATAGAGCATGACATTACAAATATGAAAAAATTACACATATTCTTTAAATGTTAGAATTCTCTAGCTAGATTTTGAATGCAAGAATGTCGGTTTTTAGGGCAGGCCATATTTGTTTATCAACTTTGTTTGTCCCTGCTGGTTGATGGATACATTCATCCAATAATAAAGAAATGATGTCCACAATTATTTTCTATTTAAAATTAATTCTAGGCATTTCTTTGTTTCAATAAAGATAGCAAGAGAATGAAGAATAATTCATAAGAATAGTAAATTATAAATTTTATTAACATTGCATGCTCTATTTGAATCACAATAGAAAATATTTACCTTCAGTGTACCTTTAAGTATCTTATAATGTTGATTTTGAATGATACTTACAGCTGTGCCTGGGAAGGACAATCCGACTCACCCAGGACAATGAAGGTTGAGACAGGGGGGAGGGATGGGATTGGGTTGGGGAGGGATGGGATTGGCTTGGGGAGGGATGAGCTGCTGCTCCGGGGTAGGCCGTACAGCTGGGGAGTGGTGAGTTGGGGTCTGGGCAGCTGTACGGGCCATAATACAGGGAGAGCGGCGAAGGGGGGTGTAGGGGCGTTTTTTGGGAGGGACAGGAAATGACAAATGGGAAGGGCCGGCAGGGGTCTGGGCATGGGCAGGAGTCTGGGCCTGGGCAGTGGTCTGGGCCTGGGCAGGGGTCTGGGCCTGGGCAGTGGTCTGGGCATGGGCAGGGGTCTGGGCCTGGGCAGTGGTCTGGGCATGGGCAGTCGTCTGGGCATGGGCAGGGGTCTGTGACTGGTCAGGGGACTGGGCAGGGGCGGAAACCAGATGACCAGAAGTGGCGGATACATCTGAAAAAACAAAACAAATATATTAACATCTCATACATCATGAAATCAAATCAACGCATTTCAAATTGATTATGTTTTCAATATACTTCGAAGTGTGTTTGAATTTGTAAACAATTATGAAATGAGGATATGGTATGCATATAGGCACTCAGATGAATATCAATTACTGTCTGTACAATTATAACTTTATTATTGTGTTTTGGCCTGGAATATGCATGTGACATAATGATGGCATGAATTATACATTTTTAAAAAAATAAATATTTTCATGCTGCCTGATATAGAAAGGGGGCAGTAGTGTATTTGAACAGACAAATAATATTCCTTTTTAAAGTGCAAAAGCTGTAGACTTTGAATGTCTTCAATAAAATGATTTCCAATAAAGCAACATGTTGGAAACATGATAGATATATTTCACATACCATCTTCCTCCTCCGTCACACATGTTAAATCAATCTCTGTAAAACATAACATGTTGTGTACACGTTAAGATCAGATATTATAACATATGTTACTGTTGTTCAAAGACACACATCAATGTTGCATTAAAGATATACACACCCAAAGTTATGATTTACATCATTTTGATGGAGCATACACATTACATTAGATTTGTTATTCTCAATGATTCAGATTTTCGATGTATTGTTTGTATTAATTTAAAAATCATAAAAGCATAGTACATAGAACATTTAAGATTTCTCATGTGTGTATCACTTGATGACTGTTGTCAAAAATGAACATGGAAACAAACATATGCTATACATCTTCTGAATAACAAATGTGTAGACTAATAAAGTTGTAATTATTAATCTTTCAATATTCAAAGAAAATTAATATATAATCAGAAGAGAAAATTATATGTTTGTTTCAAATGTTATGCTTCATCAGAATCATGCTCATAATATTGATTACCAATACACCTTCAATGACATATAAATGAGTCAATGGACTTACCAGGAGACCGCAAAGGCGGCTCTGTGTCACTGCTGGATTCCTGTGGGCTCCCCACACCAACTCTCTCTATGAATGAAATAGATATATATTAGTAAACACATTTGGGATATCACTAAATCACATCTGTATCTAATTTTAAGATTAATCAACTTGAAAATGTGAAGAATAGAGCAGTCATTAAACCAAAAAATGCTTGATTGAATCAAGGGGATTCTGTTAAAAATTATGTATTGAACATATGTTTAATTTCTGACTATATTAGACATCAAACTCATCTCATACGATGCTATTGCATATCTAAATATACCCATTGATCAATGTTCTTAAAAAAATACACACAAACCACATTTTGAAGATCAGCTGTTGACAAATATAAACAAAGACATGTGGCACATCGAGCCATTTGTGCAATGTACAGTAATCTTGTTTAGGACACAACACATATTTATCACAATACAAAACCAAATTGATTAGTACAAATATGTAATCATGGTGCTGTTAGAGTATGCTGATATCTATAAAGTAACTCCAACAGTGAATATGTGAGTTATATATCAATATTGTTTAATCCAAAGAATGTAAAGATGAATGAATCTATTGTTTATTAAAGGGACACTGACATGTTTTATTTAAATCATTGATTTCACTGTTCAAACTGTTCAAAATGATTTAACATTGACTCCTATTATAATTTGAATGTTGCTACATTTTAATCTTAAAGGCAGATAAGCAATATTGGATTCAATAAATATTGTTTGTTGAAGGTATCCACCAATCATCAATAAAAACCCAGGTTGGTCAACCAAAATTGAGCTGCAGATAAACGTACATTCTTGATTTTAAAATACATTTAGCAATAGAATATTTCACATATGATTATAGTATTATATTTAAATGTTTATTAATATTGCATACTCTATCTGAATGACAACATTATTAATTTTAGCTCAGTATCCCTTTAATATAAAATTATATTGATTTGACAATGTTGGTGTTAATGAATTCTCTACTCCATATGTTGATGTAATGAATGGGATTGAGCATGCAATTCAAATCTAATATGTTATTTAAGGATATCCGAAGAATTATTTAATTTTCATCTATTAAAGGGACATTACATATAAATATTGAACAATGTGGATTTAGTATGTAATGTTCTGTCCATGTTTCTAAGACAAATGTCAATTAAAATGAGACATACCATACTGTGACAAGCCCTGCCTTAAGGATCCAGCAGCAACATCCATATCTGTAATATATTAAATGAGGATTGCATATCATTAATACAAATCATGCCATGTTTAAAATCTTTACATTATTAGCAAATCAATTAAAAACTATTAATCCTTTGGTAGTCCCATGAGTTAATTGTTTCCTCAATTCAATTCATGATAAATATATCCTGTACTCTTATTTTCAATCAGTTGTGTTGTTTACTGTAGCTTTAATTATTTTTTTGGTGTTATTTCATTCTCATCAATTGATGGGCATATGTTATAATTTATTTGGATTCTTCTTTTTTTATTATGTATAATATTGAAAATAAGAATACTGTATTCTTCACATATATAATAATTCACATTTCATTTTGACCAACATGTATAAAGCAATGCCACTTACAGCAAACACATGTTAACGTGTATGCGCAATTCCATTTTCGCGATCATTGCACAATGATTCCATGCGGAATTACGCATCCGTCATTTGACCAACATGTATAAAGCAATGCCACTTACAGCAAACCCATGTTAACGTGTATGCGAAATTCCATTTTCGCGATCATTGCGCAATGATTCAAAGCGGAATTACGCATCCGTCATTTGACCAACATGTATAAAGCAATGCCACTTACAGCAAACCCATGTTAACGTGTATGCGCAATTCCATTTTCGCGATCATTGCGCAATGATTCAAATCGGAATTACGCATCCGTCATTTGACCAACATGTGTAAAGCAATGCCACTTACAGCAAACCCATGTTAACGTGTATGCGAAATTCCATTTTCGAGATCATTGCGCAATGATTCCATGCGGAATTACGCATCCGTCATTTGACCAACATGTATAAAGCAATGCCACTTACAGCAAACCCATGTTAACGTGTATGCGAAATTCCATTTTCGCTCTGTGACGCATATTCTGTAGAGCGCAAGAAACATCATTCCTATTTCATGTGTCACTAATCTAAAATCAGATATCTAAACATCATATGTAGTGTATGTTGTGAGATCTGTATAGGTTTAGTATCTGACTATATACACATTTTTTGATAAAAAATAAAATATTAAGATATTATATGAAGTTGGATAATTACCTGGTTCAGATTCTCCATCTCCTCTCAGGCCACCGGACGGAGAAGCAGCTGCCCTGGCCCCCGCGTCAGGACTTTCAGATCCCGCAGCTGGGAGGGAAGAAGAGGAGGCCGAGGATGGCGAGGATCTAAATCTTTTGGGGACCCGGAGATTGAGGAGCTCGCATAAAGTCACCTCATAAGGGAGTAGGTACAGTTTCCACGGGGCCTCTCTTTTGCCACCTCTTTTACGGGCTTGTACCCAGTCCCTTATGAGGTTGACTTTTTTTGTTAACCGCAACCTCATATCTCCGAATCTCCTCATGATCTGATCCTGGGTCCTCTGGACATCACACACCAATCTAACCGCATTGGTGATAGACTCCCAGAGGGCCTTCTTAACATGCGCATCTGTCAACCTCCTCTTGTTCCCAAACAGCTGGGGATAAAAGTCCTTGACGGCGTGGACCAGTGCAGCGCTCTCCTCCTTGGTGAACCTGGGAGCTGACATGCCTGCTGGGTTGTAGATTTTTTTTTTTTTAAAAATCAGATATACTGCCTGCAGGCATTAGAGAACTGACAAAGATGGCAACGTGTAATGGACTTTTATATGGTGAAGTAAACATGAGATGCACCATGGGACAAGTTATCTGTACATCTGATTGGATAAAAGTTTGAAATATTGTTAGAATGTCTGTGAGACCATCCTGACTCAAGTTGTGTTTGTGTGATGAACTCTGATTGCCCGTTCCTTAATGTTTCATATCTTATTAACTTCCTTACACATACCTCATGGTGGTGCTGTTACTTCATTTTTCATGTAGACTTATTAGTAACTCATGGGCCTGTCATGCGGATATGTGTGACGCAGATTTAATATCCGTGATCCGTTAAATATTAATGATTAAATTCTCTTTAAAATCTAATACTGTCACATTATTAAATGTTGTAGACATTTCTCGGTTTAATAACGGTCTGTTTCTTTAATACAAATACACATTTAATATTGTATGTCTTTATTGTTCATAAAATCCATTTATTGACTTATTGTGAAGTATTGATATTGCTCTATTAAATGTATTTCATAATGCACATTGATTGTGTGCTATTGCGTGACATTAGACTCTAATGTTTAAAGATGCTAATCTGGTGTTTCAAGATGCGTTTCCCACGCAATATTTCTGAATGTTCAAATTCAGGTTATAAGGTCAGTAACTTGGATAATCTGTTTATAAATGTTAAACTACAGGTTTGTTTGTTATTAGTAAATAAACCTCGAGCTTGTATTTGTCTGAACTGCTCATATATGTTATTGTGCAATGGCGTCTTTATTTTTAAATAGACATTACAAACAAACAATTGTATCAAATGATCTGTAGAGATAGAAGATTGTTTAGACTTTAAAATGTAAATCAATTTATCTTAGTATTTAGATATCCTCAACAGAAGAAATTTAAATGCACATGGTTGAGACAATCACATAAGGCATCTCTGTGCATCCACCAATCTTCATCTACTGAGCCTATCTCGATATGCTTTTCAAGCAAAGTATGTCAAGATAGGAAGAGAAGTAAATACACTATTTAAATCTCTTAAAGGGACACTGTCCAAACAAATTTAGCGTTGGTGATTCAGATTGAGCATGAAATGTTAATCAACTTTATAATTTAATCCGATTCTCAAATGTTAACAATTATCTTGTTATCTTTCTTTGCAAATCAATAATGATATTTGAGATTACGGACAATTGTTGCAAAAAACCTGGGTTGTCCTTGATGATTGTTGGATAAATTAATCCACCACAAAAAACCAAGTTCAGTCCAGAGTACTGAAGCAAATAAATTATCTATTTAATGCCTTATTTTTAAAGTAATGATAGCAACATCACAAGGAGCATTCATAATATGAGACAATTTTTAAAGTTGCTTAAAATAGAATACTCATTCAGAATGTATAAATCATTAATTTTTTAACTGTCTCCCTTTAAGTATATTTTGAGTTCATGTCCCTTTAAATAAACATTTCACAATAATGCTTGAAATATCAGAAACCTAGGCACCTTCCTTTTGATAAATTAGTATAACATATGAGTAAATCAAATTTAGATTAACTTCTGGATTGTTTTACACACTGACTGAAATATATATTGTAAAGGAGGTATTTTGGAGTCTTCAGCTTAGAGGGACATTAAGCTATATGTTATGTATGCATTTTGGATAAGATTATAATATTTGAACAACTTAATATGTTTTGGTATTCAATCATTAGATTGTAATTATATATATTTTTGGATTAAATACATATCTACATAGGCTATTTTGATGCTGATTGTTGGTTGCACATATATACCTTATGTAATTGACTAAGATATGTGCATTGATGTTTTTTTTTCAAAGTATATTTAAAGACTGAATGTAATTCTATAGTACTTTCTAAATATGTTTAAATTCTTTTATGAATTATTTAAAAATCAATACACAATATACATTGTGAATGTCCCTTTAAGGACAAAAACATTTGTAATGTTGATTTAACACTGTCAAAATAAACTAAAGGGGAATGAAAATTATATATAGATATGTGATGTCTAACCCAAGAGGTAAGATTTTAAAAACTACATAATATTAATAACTATAGTTAAATGACTCCACTAGAAAATAAAATCGATTAACCTGGCATCCAATAACTAGCTTGTGAAAAATATCAAGTTAAATGACCTACCATTTATAAATGTAAAAATTAAAATAATTTAGCAAATAATGTTTTGAGATACCTAAGGAAGATACAAGATCTTATAAAATTAATTTTACATTCAACAACACTGTCACTTTAATGTAATTGAACCACTTCCCCTTCTTAAAAGTGAAAACAAATAATTTATGAGAAATTTACTACATATCCGAAATTATTTTAACATCTAAGAATTTCAAAAGAAAAGCATCGATGGATCTCACTCCCCAATGAATGTTAAAAAAGATAGTTTAATGTAATATTCTCGGAATCAGTGGATTTTCTACAATTAATGCATTATTTGATCTTATGCATGTGCTTGTCAAATAGACAACTACCAGTCATGGGAGTCAAATTGTTTTTTATTGACAGATTATATGGATATTTATTATAATCTGTTCCAAAGAGTGTATTTAATAATAAAATGTTTATTATTACCATTTAAAAATGTAATAGTTTCTGAACCAAAAACAAAAAAATATTCCTGGAAGTCATCAGATGCCAATCTGAAATTAAAAAACAAAATTTTAACAAAGTTAATACACACGTAGTCAAAGATTCATAAAATACATTTACAATCATCTTGTGTCTATGCTCTAACTTTGTTCAACATTTTTTAAAGATATTTATTAATTAAATTTAAAAAAAACAAACATTATATTGTGTAATAAAAAATAAATTAAAATATCTGATTTTCTAATTATACATAATAATGTATATCACATTTCAATAATATATATGTTGAACATAAATGTCATATTTCATGTCCATTCAAATACCTCTATATCAACTATAATATGTATTCTTTTTCTGATTGTGATCCCTAAATATCTAATGATGAAATAAGTATGACTAATGTATGTAAGCTACCAATAATCAACATTCTTCCTGTGATTCTTAACTAGCATGCATTGGTACACCAACCTGGATAATGCATGGTCTTTGAAAGTCAATTCAGGGGTAAACAGTTGATCTTCAATAGGTGTCTTATTCATCATTTCAAAAATAGAGGACTGTGAAATCCCATCTAAAAATTAGAAAATCATCTAAGTGTCTGATTGTGATCCCTAAATATCTAATTAAGAACTAAATATGACTAATGTATGTAAGCTACTAATATTCAACATTCTTCCTGTGATTCTTAACTAGCATGCATTGGTACACCAACCTGGATAATGCATGGTCTTTGAAAGTCAATTCAGAGGTAAACAGTTGATCTTCAATAGGTGTCTTATTCATCATTTCAAAAATAGAGGACTGGGAAATCCCATCTAAAAATTAGAAAATCATCTAGGTGTCTGATTGTGATCCCTAAATATCTAATTAAGAACTAAATATGACTAATGTATGTAGGCTACTAATATTCAACATTCTTCCTGTGATTCTTAACTAGCATGCATTGGTACACCAACCTGGATAATGCATGGTCTTTGAAAGTCAATTCAGGGGTAAACAGTTGATCTTCAATAGGTGTCTTATTCATCATTTCAAAAATAGAGGACTGTGAAATCCCATCTAAAAATTTGAAAATCATCTAAGTGTCTCCAATAGGATGCCTCAACAGCCTTATTCTATCAAATAGTTGGCACTTACCATGTGAACATGTCTTTGTATGGTTTTCAAGGTCAGCAGATTTGAAAGATAATGCCAGACATGATCCCATTGGTATACTTCAATTTCAATCTTGGCTTTTTCCACTGTCAGTCTGGGCAATCTTCACTGTCAGGCTTCTAATTCTTCCCTTTCAGTCTTTAGATTAAGTCAGCTCCCTAATGGCATAAAAAGTTTAATCAAAATTACTACAAGTGTGTGAATCATTTCTGTAGCCCTCTCCCACCCCCCATTTCATAAGAAATTTCTGTCACTAGCTTACTGTGTAGCATCTTGTGTTATGTTCTATCAAGTGTGAAGATGAGTCATATTGAGCAGAACAAACCTCTAATGTGTGACATTGAACCATAGTCATGCTAGAGGATCCCTTTCTGAGTATTTACATTTTAAGTAATGTGTAAACTAAATACTAGTTTATAAAATGTATGCCATATGATGTATTTGTGTACAATTCATGCCAGCAACAGTCCAGACATTTATACTTACCAGCTGATGTCCTCTTTAAAAACCAGGTGGCAAAGACTCGCTACAGGACCCAATGCCCAGAGCATCACCTATATTAATAAATGAAACAAATTTTTAGCATTTGATGAACAATCCTAACATGTTTGCACAATTCTCTACTTGTCATTTCCCTAGAGTTCACATCTATTGATAATACTCCAGTCTAACTTCTATTCTTTACCGTCTAAAGTTGCGGTTGATGATGTCTGCTCTGACATTGAGCCCTTGTCCCGGAATGGCCCCTCTAGAACAGGATCATCCTCCTCATCTCTGAGGAGGTTTCTGTCTGGCCGGACGGCCTGCAGCATCCCAGCCCGCTGTGCAATATTATGCAGGACGCTACAGGCTACAACGATCTTAGCCACCTTCTTTGGGTTGTACTGGAGGGCTCCTCCCGACCTGTCCAGGCACCTGAACCTCATCTTCAGGAGCCCGAACATCCGTTCAACCACCGCCCTGGTTCTCTTATGAGCCCTATTGTAGCGCTCCTCAGACACATCAGTCGGGCTACGCAAGGGGGTAATGAGCCAAGGCCGGCTCATGTACCCAGAATCACCTATAAATTATGAACAGAACATAATTCTAACAGAATCCTCAAAATAGTATTTGTAGTACAATAAAAAGTTTTGTACACGATAATCCAGTAACAAATGTTTATTTTAAATTTAAAAAATCTAGTTCAATATTATTCTCTATCTTTCCATTTCATCTAAAACATGCTACATATGCATATTTCTCCATATTCAAACCTTGTGTAAAATGCAAACTACATGGTTACATTGCATTCTCTATCTGAGCATTTAAGTTAAGACATGCTACATATCTGCATTGAACTAAAAGACATTAGCGGAAAGAGACAATGACATGGTTAAATTGCATTAGCTAATATCTTCCCATTTCAGCTAAGACATGCTACATATGCGTATTTCTCCTAAATCAAGCCTTGTGTAAAATGCTAACTACATGGTTACATTGCATTCTCTATCTGAGCATTTAAGTTAAGACATGCTACATATCTGCATTGAACTAAAAGACATTAGCGGAAAGAGACAATGACATGGTTAAATTGCATTAGCTAATATCTTCCCATTTCAGCTAAGACATGCTACATATGCGTATTTCTCCTAAATCAAGCCTTGTGTAAAATGCTAACTACATGGTTACATTGCATTCTCTATCTGAGCATTTAAGTTAAGACATGCTACATATCTGCATTGAACTAAAAGACATTAGCGGAAAGAGACAATGACATGGTTAAATCGCATTAGCTAATATCTTCCCATTTCAGCTAAGACATGCTACATATGCGTATTTCTCCTAAATCAAGCCTTGTGTAAAATGCTAACTACATGGTTACATTGCATTCTCTATCTGAGCATTTAAGTTAAGACATGCTACATATCTGCATTGAACTAAAAGACATTAGCGGAAAGAGACAATGACATGGTTAAATTGCATTAGCTAATATCTTCCCATTTCAGCTAAGACATGCTACATATGCGTATTTCTCCTATATCTAGCCTTGTGTAAAATGCTAACTACATGGTTACATTGCATTCTCTATCTGAGCATTTAAGTTAAGACATGCTACATATCTGCATTGAACTAAAAGACATTAGCGGAAAGAGACAATGACATGGTTAAATCGCATTAGCTAATATCTTCCCATTTCAGCTAAGACATGCTACATATGCGTATTTCTCCTAAATCAAGCCTTGTGTAAAATGCAAACTACATGGTTACATTGCATTCTCTATCTGAGCATTTAAGGTAAGACATGCTACATATCTGCATTGAACTAAAAGACATTAGCGGAAAGAGACAATGACATGGTTAAATTGCATTAGCTAATATCTTCCCATTTCAGCTAAGACATGCTACATATGCGTATTTCTCCTAAATCAAGCCTTGTGTAAAATGCTAACTACATGGTTACATTGCATTCTCTATCTGAGCATTTAAGTTAAGACATGCTACATATCTGCATTGAACTAAAAGACATTAGCGGAAAGAGACAATGACATGGTTAAATTGCATTAGCTAATATCTTCCCATTTCAGCTAAGACATGCTACATATGCGTATTTCTCCTAAATCAAGCCTTGTGTAAAATGCAAACTACATGGTTACATTGCATTCTCTATCTGAGCATTTAAGGTAAGACATGCTACATATCTGCATTGAACTAAAAGACATTAGCGGAAAGAGACAATGACATGGTTAAATTGCATTCGCTAATATCTTCCCATTTCAGCTAAGACATGTTACATATGCATATTTCTCCTAAACCAAACCTTGTGTAAAATGCAAACTACATGGTTACATTGCATTCTCTATCTGAGCATTTAAGGTAAGACATGCTACATATCTGCATTGAACTAAAAGACATTAGCGGAAAGAGACAATGACATGGTTAAATTGCATTAGCTAATATCTTCCCATTTCAGCTAAGACATGCTACATATGCGTATTTCTCCTAAATCAAGCCTTGTGTAAAATGCAAACTACATGGTTACATTACATTCTCTATCTGAGCATTTAAGGTAAGACATGCTACATATCTGCATTGAACTAAAAGACATTAGCGGAAAGAGACAATGACATGGTTAAATTGCATTAGCTAATATCTTCCCATTTCAGCTAAGACATGCTACATATGCGTATTTCTCCTAAATCAAGCCTTGTGTAAAATGCTAACTACATGGTTACATTACATTCTCTATCTGAGCATTTAAGGTAAGACATGCTACATATCTGCATTGAACTAAAAGTAGACATTAGCGGGGGGAAAATATATGGTTAAATTGCATCCTATAGCTGAACATTACGCTAACATTTTAAAAATACAGTGGCAATTGTCAAACTAATTAACCATGTTGTGCACAAATACTCACCAACGAGATAACCAGGGGGCATTTGTCTTTCCTCAAACGGTCTCCACAGGGACGAGAGAGAGAGGATGCGGGCATCATGACAAGCCCCTCCAAAATTTGCACACACATGCATAATCCTCATCTGTGCGTCACAAACATACTGCACGTTGAGGCTATGAAAATGTTTGCGATTTCTGAAGGGCAAGTCATCAATTGGAGCACGCAGCGCAATGTGGGTACAATCTATGGCTCCCAAGACATTGGGCAATTGAGCAATATCAAAGAATTCCCGCTTCAGGCGCCTCCAATCACCATCATTCTGTGGGAATCCTATGTATTGCTTACTGATACGTACCATGGCGTCCAGAAAGTTATCAAACACCACAGAGAATGTACCTTGAGCCAGGCCATGCATGTACAGTTCTCCGGATTGAAAACTCCCGGAGGCCAGGACGTATAGACAGCTTAGCATCTTACTCATGGCGGGAACAGCAGTCCTTATTCTTATACGTGGCTCCAAATGAGGTTTAAGAAGATTGTAAAGGCCAATGAGCTGTTCGCGATTGAGCCGATACTTATCATAAACCTCAAAGTCGCTCATGTTTTCCAAGGTGGGTCTCACCCTGTAGACACAAGGACCTCGAACCAGACGACCCCTTCGTCTCAGTCTGAGCCGCCGAGGCTGCCTGATTCGACCAACAGCTAGTTCGCCAATAGCAGCACCAGCAGCGTCTACCATGTCATCGTCATCCATCTTTCAAAACAGCGTAACAAGGTAAGCACTTGATCTGATGTGGATCACAAGTGATGCATTGGCCATGTTGTTTGGGGGATTTATAGTACAATTAGTCCAATGGTATTGAGTTTGTAATGATTGCTAATTGTATTCACTTGTTTGTATGTGAGCGGCGCGAATGCTTTCACAGTGGGAGTTTATTTGTTGTTTGCTGAAATGTTATTTTGCAACAATGAATCTCAATGTGAAAGTGTCAAATATCACACATACAGTGCATGTTTGTAATGTTTGATCATATGCGTAATCAATATTTCTTAAACGCGATCTTATAGTAACAAGCACACGTCCAGGCTAACATGAATGAAAGTGCATAGTTGTGTATAATGTGCATCGAATGTGATCGATCAATGTTGCTGCAACATTGTTTTTAAACGATAAAGTAACATCTGCCATCTGTAGTATTGTATATATAAGTGATTGCCGAGCTGTCAATATTGTATGCGTCCCTTTAAAATCGCAATAATAATTCCGAACTTCCCGTCTGTCATCTGTAGTATTGTATATATAAGTGATTGCCGAGCAGTCAATATTGTATGCGTCCCTTTCAAATCGCAATAATAATTCCGAACTTCCCGTCTGCCATCTGTAGTATTGTATATATAAGTGATTGGCGAGATGTCAATATTGTATGCGTCCCTTTAAAATCGCACTAATACTGAATAACTTCCGGCTGTCATCTGTAGTATTGTATATATAAGTGATTGCCAAGCTGTCAATATTGTATGCGTCCCTTTCAAATGGCACTAATGCTGAATAACTTCCGGCTGTCATCTGTAGTATTGTGTATATAAGTGATTGCCGAGCTGTCAATATTGTATGCGTCCCTTTCAAATGGCACTAATGCTGAATAACTTCCGGCTGTCATCTGTAGTATTATATATATAAGTGATTTGCGATCTGACAATATTTATTAATTGTCCCATTGAAATCGCCCTAATAATGCTGTTCCAAACTGTTCTTTACGTATATGTTGTATTGTAGTATTGAGTGTTAAAGTTCCGAAAGGGGCGGTACAGTCGTAAATCTGTGATGTGTATGGTTGAATCTTCTAATGACGTCATGATATTATTAACCTGCCTATGTAGTTCTGAAATCCTCATTGTGTTGTTGTATTTGACTACATTGTTATTGTGTGCTGAATAAAATCTAAATGTGTGCTTTGTGGTTGCGTGATGGGTGATGCGTGTTATGTACATGTACGTATATATTGTGATTGTGTCCCACATATGCTGACTTCTATATAGCGGTCTGGCATTATTGTTCCTTCCCATAAAGTGACATCTGTAATCTTGTGTAATGATGTTCTTGTTGTACGTAATTCCTAATGGTTTATTGTGATGGAATCATGATGTTAAAATTACAGTAAAATCCATATGTTCTGTTTTGTGATTCCTATAGAGAATGTAATGTGTTTTTCCCCCATCATTTGAATGCACATGTATGAGTGAATGTTAAAAGTAATGTATGTGCATCCATGACTGATCATGTGTTAAGCCTATGTAGATATGCTGTTGCTGCAAGCAAATGAGTTGAATAACTGAAATGCAATAATAAAGGTAAATGAGAATTGTTTCCCATTGTGTAGTGTTTGTGAATCCTGAAAAGTTGACATTATTTTTGTGTCCGTTTAAATGTAATATTTTATAACTAAAATTTTGTTACTAGTGATGATGATTTGTAGTTGATGTAATATAAAAGTATGAAACAATTTAATGGTGTTGTGAATATTCAAACAGTAAAATCCATAAATCCACCATAGGGAAATAGTCATTTCTTGATCTATTTATCATAGCTGGGTCTAACGCATGAAATCATGTCTTTTCTAGCGCTGGTATTTGGAGTTTTTCTGTCTACGCTATTTGCGTGCGTTAGGGAAATGAGGGTTTCGCGTGCACGAGCACGTCTTCCCAATAGAAGTCAATGGAGGCTCTAAAAATTGGTCATTTTTTTTTTCTAAGACTGGTTTTCCTCGTAAAGTGAGTGATGTCATGAGCTTGTGTGAAAAAGTAACTAAATCGTGTTCTTTTTGTGATAAATAAATATTTTGGGTATGTCATGTGGTGTATATTGTTTGTATGCATCGATGAGTGTATGTTTGTGATAATGTTATTAGTTAGATGTAGGTATATGAGGGTCTTTTCCCGTGTGTCAATGTAAGTCAATGGGAAAATGGATTTGTGTTGTTTTTTTTCTAACACCCGAGATCTCGCAACTTTAATCCTTTGTATTTTGATGAAAAATTATTAAATATTAAAAATAAATATAGTGTAGTGTTTGTATGAGTGTAAGTGTACTTTGTGTAATATTTGTTTTGTGATTCGTGGATGTTTTTTTTGTCGGTATATGTTTACTACTGGTTCTGAGGTGTCGGTAGAAATTTGAGCGTTAGGTGTGTTTTGAGTGTCGGTAACTGAACTCTAAATACCAGAGTCCGTAAGAAACCAGCGTTAGGGGCCTCTAACGCTGGTTTTCACGGCTAACGCCAAACTCCAAATCTAGGCCATAGAAAATCATTTAGCCTAGATTTAGGTTATTAGTGGTGGCAATCCTGGTCCTTGTCTTGTGGCACCAGACTGTAACTCGTTCACTGGTTTTCCCGGTCTTAAAAATTAAGGGTTTTCTTGGTCACTATTCCACCCTATTTCACTTGCACTGTATTTTTGTAGAGGCTAGTTGGTTTTTGGCTCCCCTCTTTTATTTATCACTTTTTCTGACACCCCTTCTGATAGGCACGTGCCTTTGGCACCCCACTTTCTAAGCACTTCTCTCCCCCTTTTTTTTTTTTTTTTTCTTTTTTCTCTTCCCCTCACTAAAACACCTCCCTCATAGCAGGGCACACTCCCTAACCACTTAATCTACTCGGTGTTTATTGCACGTAATTTTTAGTACACTTCCTTGGTTGTGTATGGATAAATATATCACTTCACCTTCACTCACGGGGAAAAATACTCCGGGTATGGCCGCCAGGAACAAGGACCGTAAGAATAAAATCTTGCCGGGGACGCCGGCAGATACACCTATAGATCCTACACCATCGAACCCCCAAAATCTAACGACTTTAAACGAAACAAATCTTGTTGCAAATATATTAGAAGCTATCACCCCGAAATTTGACTTACTGAAAAATGAAATCAGACAAGATATCTCCCTACTGACCATAGAGGTCAGACAATTTTCAAAAAGAATCCAAGAGGCAGAACAGAGAATCTCAGATCTGGAGGATATGTCAAATGGTTATTTTTCTAAGCTTGAAGATTACCAATCTGAGATCCTGAAATTAAAAGGTAAGGTAGAAGATTTAGAAAATAGATCAAGGAGGAACAACCTCAGAATTATTGGTATTCCAGAATCAGTTAGGCAGGATGAGCTCATGCAGGTGATGACACACACCTTACCACAACTGTTAAAAATCCCCCCAGAGCAAACAAGCATCGCTATTGAAAGAGTGCACAGGCTGGGGAGGGCTCCTGATTCTTCAACCAATCTCACCAGATCCAGACCAATTATCGCAAAATTCCTGAATTATCAGAATAAAGTATTACTTCTTCAAGCTTACCGAAAACACCAACCCATTTTTTACAATGGGAATAAAATTTTGTTATTTCAAGATTTCGCTATAGAAACCTCCACAAAGAGGAAGGAGCTCTCTCTGGTCTGTGGTAGGATGCTGAAGATGGGCTGGCAAGCTACGGTTATATATCCAGCCAAACTTAGACTTACACACGATGGTCAAACGTTTTTTTTTTATTCAGCAGCTGACGCTGAGAAAAAGATAGTGGAACATGGGGCTAATTGTTAAATCTATTGTAAAAAATAAGGATTGTGTCAATTACACTAAGGATGATAAAGGGTTTAATTTTTTTTTTTTTTTCCTTCTCTTCTCTATCCCTTGGCTTTCTCGCCCCCTCCCTCCCCTCCTGCTCGGGCTCTAGAGAGTATAAGGATTACCTGTGTATATCCACTCCCCCTTGTAAAGATACATGAATAATCTTAGGAATAAAGATATTAAAATCACGTCATGGAATATTGGAGGGATTACATCTCCCATCAAACGAAAAACAATCTTGACACACTTACAGAAAACCAAGTCCTTGATAGCGCTACTCCAGGAAACACACTTGAACGCAGAGGAATCTTTAAAATTGAAATCCTCCTGGGTGGCGGAATGTATTTTTGCCCCTTCAGCTAATAGGAGTAAGGGGGTTGCAATCCTGATTGGTAAGAAGCTAACCTACGAAAAACTAGACACTCTGATAGACCCAGACAGCAGGTTTATAATTTTAAAACTAAAAATTGTCAACTCAATTTTCACTATATGCAACTTGTATGCACCAAATATAATTGAGTATGGGTTCTGGGACTCTCTCCAGGCTAAAATCCTGCAAATAGCGGAAGGTCACTTAGTCATAGCAGGGGACTTCAATATGACCCCACAAGCCCCAATAGATAGATTGAGATATGGTGTAAAACAAAAGATAAACAAAAAAGACAAATTGGAAAATAAAATATTCAAATCTATTACGCGAAATCTAGCAGTTAGAGATATCTGGAGGGTTCAAACCCCCGACTCTAGAAAATATACATGCTGTTCTAAAACAACCAAATCTTTATCAAGAATTGATCTGATGTTAATCAATGACAGCCTCTACCACATGGGGGCCAGTGCACATATACCCGAAATTCTATTATCCGATCATGCTCCTATTACATTAAACATTTCAGCCTCAAAGCTTGGTATCAAAAGACAGGTGTTTTATTATCCTAAGTATCTGGACAAGAATGCAAAATTTAGAGAGTGGTTAGAAGAAGGATGGGAGGAATATATTCGAAACAACAAAGACTCAGTGGCGAGTCCTTTGATACTGTGGGAAACAGCGAAAAGCGGTACTGAGGGGGGACATAATTGCTTATATGGCAAATATTAAGAGAAAAACCCGTCTGAGGGAAAGACAAGTTATTAATACAGTAATCAATGCTTATAACAGGTATATAAATATATCGTCCAATGAGAACTGGAGAAATTATATCAAAGCCAAGGAAGAAAGAGATACCCTCTTACTTCTTAACGCAACTCAAGCAGATCTTAGATATCAATCTAATTTTTACAAATTTGGCAACAAATCAGGCAAACTATTGGCTAAACTGGTAAAAGATTCAAGATCTTCTAAAACAGTGGAAACCATACGAATTAATAATACATTACTTAACTCAGCGGAAGAAATTTCTGAATCTTTTTTTTTATATTACAAAGCAATTTATGCGGCGAATCCAGTAAACGTGGATATAAAAGAGAGCTTTTGAAAAGACATTTCTCCTATGAAAGTGTCCCCCGAATTTAATTTAGGGCTAAATGCTCCAATAACAGAGCTGGAAGTAAGTCAAGTAATTCAAAGCCTGAAAAAAGATAAAGCCCCGGGTCCTGATTCATTGCCAAATGAATTCTATAAAAGTTTAAGTAAAGCAATCACTCCGCAGTTGACGATTCTTTTTTTTTTTTTTTTTTTTTTTTTTGTGTTTTTATTGAGGTTTCAAAAGTAATGACAACAAGGTTATAGTTCAGTTATGAGCATAAACAATAGTCAACATATTAACAGTATAGGCGGTATAGTCTGACATTTAGAATCACATAAATTACATTGCTTATGAGGTTGGAAAGCATTAATATTAAGAGATTATAATGGAAACCCCTAGTGTGGTTTGTTACAAAGACATTCATAGCAATTCTCAGACATACTTGCAAGTATACCTCAGGGTAGGAAACTTATATAATCAGTGGTTAACCTTTTAGTATTAAATGGGACCTCTTTTTCTTTTTAGAGGGGATGGGGAAGGGGGAAGCAGTGGGCCAGAGCCACTCGTATATGGGAGAGGAAGGGATAAGTAGATTGATAAAATGTCAAATTGGGCTAGTGATTAAACTATGACATGGAGGGGGGTACTAAGTAGCATCAATTAGAGGGGATAATATAGGCCAATTGGAATATTAATACGTAATTGTGGAGGGGTGGGTGATAGAAAATGGGGTGCCAGCAGTAATAATTAGGAAAGGAGGTGGGGTAACCATAGATACATCAGGTAGGTAAGATGACCAATATATCAGTACATGTAACATTGAACAGATCTGGGTGCAGACATAATACAGGCTCAGATAGAGACATATTAAACATGAGGGGAAAAGAGATAAACATTAAATGATGAACATATAGTGAGTGTATCAGCCCCATAGTGAAGCTGTTTCCCATGTCTCTCGCTAAGCATCTACAGCATCAGTCTAACAAATGTGTTAGGAAGGAGAGAAAAATCTAAACATAGGTATCTAGTGGCAACAGCCAATATGAGATAGCTAACATTTTAATCTAATGGTCTCCCTTTACATATAGCATGGCATCGTTTCCCCCTGTAAAACAACATGTACCTCTGTTACTTATTAGACTGGAGAGTCAGCAATAAAACTTTTAGCGCAGAAATAAGATAACTATTCTGCACAATTGAATTTGGGTGGAGACTAGATATTAAATGTCTTAGTCTTAGCACCGTACAAGCACAAGCAAAACTGGGGATATAGATAGAGAAGCGTGACAAAACAGAAGAAGGAGGCACCCACGTGGATAATGAATTGAGCACAACAGGCTTAGTAATGTTAAATAAGGGCTCACATAGGCAGGAAGGGCACCAAAAACAAATATATGCCAACAAAAAGCGGACCTTGAGTTAAAGCAGCAATGTCCGCTAATACAATCAGGGACAGCAGTCCTTACAATTAGTTCAGTCCTCTTCTGGGTGGCTGGCCCGTGTCGAGCCAGTCACCTATATAAAAGTCAGCTACACCTTTTAATGGCCATGGAATCAACAACTCAGCATAAGTCAGGGCTGCAGATGTAGGTAAGTGTGAGCCGTGAGTGTCAAAAATCTCCACAGTACCCTTTCTAGCGGATCCTCGATTACCTGTCCCCTGCTCAATCACCAAGACAGATTTCCTCTCTGGGGCCTCGACGCATCCCCGGGGGTCGGCCACACCCTCCCAGGAGACAGCCGAGATAGGATCAATGGTAAAGTCTGTCTGGCAGATAAGGATGAAGGAGGCGGCTCCAGTGTTAGAAGAGATCGGGATGTTACTTGCGGATCGGGTGATCTCCGGTTTCCCCACTATGCTAGAACTGAAAGGATCACTGGTGGCTGGAATAGGAAGGTGAGTGCTGGGACCATCCTGAAGTGCTGCGTGCTCTCGGGAGGAACAGGCCACCTGTGGGGTTACTAGCTCCGCTATTTCCAGAGTAGGCTTAGAATTGCAAGCCTGTTCTAGTAAGAGGTGCTGCCTGCGTGAGTCAGATTTTCATTGCTGAGTAGCGATGCCTGTCGCTTCTTTCAGTCCAGAGGGCTCATATGCTTCCTTGCTACTGGCTATTCGCAAGGTATGGCGCAAGTCATCAAAATTGCGGTGCATCCGTAGTGTCAGCGCTTCAAGCATGATCTGCCACTGCAAATGAAGATCCCACTCCATGTCACAGTACAAGGCTCCAGGGAGATAATAGATATATTTGTCACTAGCGTGGGTCTGCTATACCCGGCAGCTAACAAACCGGGGGGGGGGGATGGTTAAATGTAAAAGAGAGATGAGGCCGCAGTCGTCAACCCGTGGAGACTCCAGTTGCTTTTTTTCCTTAGTGTTTCAGTCGGTGGAAACAAGATAATAGTTGGTACTAAACAGGTCCTTAGGTGTTTCTCTAGTAGTTGCACAGTTTAGGAGTGATGGAAGCTGGCTAGAGAGATAAGTACCGTCAAATTATAAGTTTATAGAGAGAGCTCCTCAGATTTGCGACTTCTCACGGCTGCGGCTAGGACACGCCCCCTGACGATTCTTTTTAATTATGTTTTCCAACAGAATAATTTAATACCCCCCAGCTTCTTAGCATCTCATACTATATTAATACCCAAAGCTGATAAAGATCCACAGTGCAGAGAGTCCTACAGACCCATCGCACTATTGAACACGGATTACAAAATATTCGCTTCAATCATGGCAAAGAGAATGCAAAGAGGCTTGGGGGAAGTAATTCATAAAGATCAGGTGGGGTTTCTCGTAAAAAGAAGCTCCTCATCCAAAATTAGGCAACTCCTCCTATCTATCGACTACTTTAAGAACAGTGAAACGAAGTTATCAGAAAGTATATCCGACGCGGCGATTATAGCAATCGACGCCGAGAAGGCGTTTGATCGAGTCAGCCATGATCATATTCTAACCTCACTAAAACAATTTGGATTTCAAGATAAATTTCTAAACCTGGTAAACAATCTATGTAGGCAGGCAACATCTAAATTAGTTATACATGGGCAGGAGTTACAGTCTATATGCTTAGAACAGGGTACAAGACAGGGCTGCCCGCTCTCTCCTTTGTTATTCGATTTGGCAATTGAACCCTTGGCTATAAAGATTAGAAACTACATTGAAGGCATTAAGATTAATAAACAGGAGCTGAAAGTGTCTCTCTATGCGGATGATCTGCTTGTCTATGTCTCTAACACTCCCAGGAATATCCCAATAATTCTCAATATAATTGAACAATTTGGCCAATTCGCAGGGTATAAAATGAACAAACAAAAAACTGAACTGCTGTGGTTAAGGAAGACAGGTACGTCATTTTTAAATCATCCATTTAAGACGGTTCTGAAATCATTCCGATATTTGGGGATTAATATCTCTGCAGATCCTCAGGAATGGTATTCTCTAAATCTTACCCCAATTTTTACACGCGCAATTTCACTCATGAGAGATTGGCAGAATTTACCTGTATCTCTTGCGGGGCGTGTTATCCTATACAAAATGATAATTTTGCCAAAAATATTATACACTCTTCAGAACCTTCCGATCTTTATAAAAATGCAAGATAGCAAGAAATTCAATGTCGCACTAAGGAAATTCATATGGCAGTCAAGGAAACCTAGAGTTGCTCTGCAAAGATTATATCTGGCAAAGCAATTTGCGGGATTAGCTCTCCCAAATCTCTATCTTTATAACCTGGTTTTTCTGGGTCGCACTGCGGCAGATTGGGTGGCAGAAGCGGATTATTTTACGGATAACGGGTTAGAAAATAGCCTAATATTCCCTTTAAAGACAGTATCTCTCTTACATACACCACCTCATTTAATACCTAAATCAGTGAGAAATTTCAAAACTATTCATGTAATAATTCAGGCTTGTAAGAAAATAGGCACACTTCTGGGAATAAATACCAGTATTCCCAGGTATCAAATCTTTATAGGCAACATAAAATTTCAGGAGGGGTCCCAGGCTCTGCACTTGAAAAAATGGCAAGAGCAAGGACTTAGTCAGGTTGCACAGCTTCATCATACAGAGTCAGGAATTATTAAATCTTTTCAAGAACTGAAAGAAGAATTTAATCTCAACAATCAAGATTTCTTTGCATATCTTCAAGCTAGGCACTACACATGTCAGCTGCTTGCTCAGTTTGAGTGGAAGTGGTCGCGGGGAAGGTTGGAGTCATGGCCGGCCCTGATTAGGGCTGGCCGTGTCTCCATCTCCCCATGGTATGCCCTTCTGAATTTACAGAAGGGTAATAGTAATGTTGAAAAATTAGCTCAAAAATGGTCGGACTATCTATCTATGAGCATAGATAAGGATACGCATATTGCGAAATCCTTTTCGCTATTTCATAACTCTACGATATCTGAAACATGGAGAGAGTCCCATACTAATCTCATATATCAGATCTACTATACACCAGACAAAGCATTTAGGTGGAATAATGCTGATTTTAAGAAATGCCCAAAATGTAGCCTATTAGCGGCTGATTTACTGCATATGATATGGTCTTGCCCAAAAATAGAACAATTCTGGTATAAACTAGAGTTTTGGCTAGTGAAAGTGGTAAAAATTAAACCTCTAAAACTCTCCCCGTTAAATATTATCTTTTTGATTAACAACAAGGAGGATTTTAGAGATGCCAAGATATCAAATCTTGTACTTCTTGCAGCAAGAAATCTGATCTTCAAAAAATGGAAATCAAGATTTATCCCCACAGTAAATGAAGTCAAAAACTATCTTAAAAAGCAATATAGGATAGAACAACTGGCCACAGATTTAAATGTAGAGGGCGAGATTGTCGCATTCTTTAATAAATGGTCAAAATTTATTAAAAGTTTCTCGCCAAACGAAATAGAGATTATGATAAGCCCATTTTAAAACTCGGAAATAGTTCTCTTGGGTATTTGGTAACGTGGGCCTGGCGTGGAGGGGAGGGGGAGGGAGTGGGGGAGGGAGGGAAGAGAAAAATTAATATCTCTTTGTTTTCTTTTTTGGTTCTTTTTTTTTTTTTTTTTTTTTTGTGGTGGTCTTGGATTGCTGGAAAATAAAGGTGCCGGGAATTTTCCAAGCACCTAACATTCTGAAATATTTAACAAAAATGTATTATGTGCAAATTAATCTAGTTGCTTTAGATTACATTCACCCAGCATATCCAGCAGATGGTATTAGCGCAGAATATTTAATTTGTAGCGAGTTATATACCGTATGTACACCAGATTATGGTTTATGGTTGGTTTTGTTGTACCCTGATGTCTTTGAAAAAACTAATAAAAATTAAGATTAAAAAAAAAAAATAGTGGGTGTTAGGGTTAGACTTAGGGTTAGGTTTAGGGGTTAATAACTTAAGTATACTGGCGGCGATGTTAGGGACAGCAGATTAGGGTTTAATAATATTTAACTAGTGTTTACGATGCGGGAGTGCAGTGGTTTGGGGGTTAATATGTTTATTATAGTGGCGGCGATGTCCGGAGAGGCAGATTAGGGGTTAATAATTTTATTTTAGTGTTTGCGATGCGGGAGGGCCTCGTTTTAGGGGTTAATAGGTAGTTTATGGGTGTTAGTGTACTTTTTAGCACTTTAGTTATGAGTTTTATGTTACGGCTTTGTAACATAAAAGCCATAACTACTGACTTTCAGTTTATGGTATGGATCTTGACGGTATAGGTGGTACCGCTCTCTTTTTCGCCTCCCAGGCAAACTCGTAATACCGCCGTAAAGGAAGTCCCATTGAAAAAGGACTTTTGGAAAGCTGCGGTAGTTACGTTGCATTACGGCCAAAAAAGTGTGTGGTACAGCTAAACCTGCAAGACTCGTAATATCAGCAGTAGTGAAAAAGAGCCGTACCGCTGCTTTTTCACCCATACCGCAAAACTTGTAAACTAGCCGTTTGAAAATTGTTTTAGTAAAATAACCTATTTCGAATATTAATAATATGATAACAATAATAATAATAATAATAATAATAATAATAACAGATTTGGTCCTAATTCATAAAATGACCTTAGTCTATCTAGGCAGTTAAACCGCATATTAAATGAGTTTGTAGGGTCTATTATCACTATACTTTATATGCCAATGCTTAGACAGTTTTTTCATTATTGCTACTCAAAAATATTCTACAGTACTTCAAGCCTCAAGAGCTATACAGGTATATAACATTATTCAGAAGCATCCCTTACATATAAACAAAAATCTCCAAAGTCCATTAATATATTCTTAAAGGTTTGAAGTTATATAACTAGTTTTCAAAATGATTATAGTTTTGTCAAGTGGCACTTGTTGGATACGTGGATTGAGGAGAAGTATAACAGAGGGAAATTTGATCTTGTAACAAATATTGAAACTCTCTAGCAGTAAGAAAACCTCCATCTTAGTGGATAAATTAAATGCCATCTCATCTCTGTGTTCATTACCTATTCATACTTAATAAACTATATTATATTTGTACAGTAATTCTTTTTTTTTTACATATCCACACCCACAGACTCAAATAGACACACACACAAACATATACAGTATATATATATATATATATATATATATATATATATATATATATATACACAGTTCAGGGATCCAAGCACTCACTGTATATGTGAATTGCCTGGGGGCTCTCTATGGTAGATAGGTAGAAACTTCAAAGAAAGAAGAGGCAAGGTGGATCAATCGCTTGGAAACATTGGTTCCCAAAGGACTTAACACCAGCATTGACTATGCCTTGTTTTATTAATCTCATTGAGTACTAACGAGTACTGATAAATTGTAATAACTATGATGCTATACCCCACATTCCAACATGGGGTTACTATTTGTAACTATCTTATCCAAGATTATCTTTATCTAGTCTTGGGTCACCCGTTCACCTCTTAGAGAATTGTTTGGTCATACTAGTAAATGCTGTGACTCCAGATACATTCTTACACAGCACTTTCAACACATATGTTTTTAACTCCCCACTCCACTCATCTTTATACTCTGCATAAACATCTGTCAGATAACACTTGCTCTAAATGCCTGCCTTGTATTTTAAAACAATTTTCCTTTGGGAAGTTCACAGACATCTCTTAGTCCCATTGTGTCTTAAATTTTACTTAGTCATTCAGTGTAGTCACTTCTTATATTCATTTCACACAGCCTTATCAGTCTGTTTATTATAATGGTTCCCCCTTTCTTTTACATATAACCATGCCATCAGTTTCCAACAGACACTGAGGTATCGCAAACCATATACCGTTTGTTTACGGTTACCATGGCTATCCTCCTCTCTGACCTCATGTCAGACGCATGGCGGATGACGTCACCACATCAACATAAAAAGAGAGAGAGATGCACTCAGCTGAGACAGAACAAAAGCTGGAAAAACTTCTGTGCCCAGATGATCGTTTCGGCCTTCTGTGGGCCTCGTCAGTGAGGTGCAGTCGCATCTCTCTAAGGGCATGTGTGCAAGGAGTCCACGTCTGGTTTCCCCTGGGGTTGTTGTTTCTCTTGTTCAGAGAAGAATTGCCTGGTATTTCGGTGCTGGACTGTCATTGGGCAGGGTCAGACTGATATGCTACGGGATATTTTTTCTCTGTGAAGGGGCATAGTGTGCTAAAAGAGTATGCACCCTGAGTCGCACCCAAAAATGAACAGGCACGGAAGTTTTTTCAGCTTTTGTTCTGTCTCAGCTGAGTGCATCTCTCTCTCTTTTTATATTTATGCAAATTGCTCTTGGGTCTCCCTAAGAGTAAAAAGGAAACCAGACGTGGACTCCTTGCACACATGCCTTTAGAGAGATGCGACTGCACCTCACTGACGAGGCCCACAGAAGGCCGAAACGATTGTCTGGGGTTGTTGTTTCTCTTGTTCAGAGAAGAATTGTCTGGTATTTCGGTGCTGGACTGTCATTGGGCAGGGTCAGACTGATATGCTACAGGATATTTTTTCTCTGTGAAGGGGCATAGTGTGCTAAAAGAGTATGCACCCTGAGTGGCACCCAAAAATGAACAGGCATGGAAGTTTTTCCAGCTTTTGTTCTGTCTCAGCTGAGTGCATCTCTCTCTCTTTTTATATTATCACCACATCAACGCCATTTAGCCCATTCAGTACTTAAGAGCGGATAAGACTCAGACCTGTTCACCGCTGAACATATCACACATACGGATTAAGGTAAGCAGCGTAGCTACATCTATATCGATTTTTTTGCTCCCCATAGAATGCTCTGTTAGCATGTATTACTCTTCAACAGTCCACTGCATTCTCTAGCGTTTAACTCTACCAACATGGGGTTACTATTTGTAACTATCGTATCCAATATTACCTATAAATACACCAAGCATACAGGTAAAATGTAGGTCTATGGGTTTAATTCAGTGGTATGGTATGACCGGAAGTTACACATATTTCGTAATTCCTTCAACACCCAGCTTTAACATATATTTTCGAACTTTTCACTGACACCTTAACCAAGGGCTTTGCTGTGAACATTAACACTGTATATACATATAAAGCATTCATTTTTCCATTTTAATGCTTATTAACCCTCAGCAGTTTAAGTTTAGTTTTTCCCTCACTTTGTGCTTCCTAAATCTTCTCCATGGTTTACGATTGTGTCTCCCGTTGAAACGTTAAACAAGAATTAGCACCACACTTACACTGTACATATTTTTACCTGCTAAACATTGACCAAAAGGAAACATTAAGGCAAAAAGAGCAGAAAAAATAGTGTAAAAAGATAACTGAAACCAAATTCCTTTGTATAGTGTCTAAGGTAAACTTTTTTTGCACATGTAAAATGAAATGTTTGCAATCAAAATCCATCCGGAGAAGTGTTAAACAATCTAAATGCCATTTGTATTTAGACATTATGGGGATACTGTGCTTGTTTGTCTAATGATAATGACCTTGATTACAATCAATTGATGATTTCCTCCTGAAAAGGATCATTTGAGAAATCTCTGGTTAATTTTCAAAAAGTGCCCCAAAATAGAGGGTCTTTTAGTTTTTTTATGGAATTTTTTTTAGCTTTTTTCCACATAAGAAACAACTGCACTAGGCAGTTTAAGGGTAATTAGCACTGCAAATCTGTTGGCGCTCTACAAATAACCGATAAATAAAAAGCGCCAAGTGTGGGGTGTTAAAAAAAAATAAACTTCACTGAAAAGTGCCATTACATTGAAGTCTATGTAAAATGTGTATTCCCAGTAAATATATGTATATGAATATATGCATATATATTTATGTGTTAATGAATTCACATTGCGCTTAATTTGTAATGCCAGCGCACATTAGTGTGTGCTGATATTACAAGGTGGAGCGGTAAAATCGCTTGCACGCAACTGATATTTTAGTGCTCCACTTGTACTCTAGTCCTTTAAGAAAATGTCTTGACAATGCTGAACAAGCTTCTCATTGGAAATGTAACCCAAATGTTCATGTGTTCATGTAACATGTTCTCACGTCTCTACTAGTCTGTCAGTATATGGCCGGGTTATAATTCAATATATTTAATAATTATTCTTTAAAATAAAACCCCAATAAAATGCATATACACAACCATAAAATTAATGTAAATTCCTAAATTCTTTATATTAGTTAAAATTTATAGACACATTGAAATATATTTGTAGAAAACCAGATATGAATCAAAATTATACACGTTTAAACTGTTATAATATGCTATGCAAAGATCATAAAAATTACCTTATTTATTAACCTTATTCACAATTGAATTTCATTAAAATACGAAACTGAGATACCAAGGTATGGTTTGCTTAAAGGGACACCGAACCCACATTTTTTCTTGTGTGATTCAGATAGAGCATGACATTTTAAGCAACTTTCTAATTTACTCCTATTATCAAATGTTCTTTATTCTCTTGGTATCTTTATTTGAAATGCAAGAATGTAAGTTTAGATGCCAGACCATTTTTGGTGAACAACCTAGGCTGTCCTTGCTCAATCCTATTGGCTGATTGGACGATTGACGTGGCGTGGCGGGGTGGGGTTGGGCGCGGTTACACGCGTGCGAGAGAGACAGATGAGAAGAGAGGGGGAGAGAGCAAAAGAGATGGGAAAGAGCAAAAGAGAGGGGGAGAGAGAGAAAAAGAGAGGGGGAGAGAAAGAGAGAGCAAAAGAGATGGGGGAGAGATCAAAAGAAAGGGGGAAAGAGCAAAAGAGAGGGGAGAGAGAGAGCAAAAGAGGGGGAGAGAGAGAGCGCAAAAGAGAGGGGGGAGAGAGAGCAAAAGATAGGGGGCAGAGAGCGCAAAAGAAAGGGGGGGAGTGAAATAAAAAGAGAGGGTGAGAGAGAGAGGGGGAGAGAGAGAGAGAAGAAGAGAGGGGAGAGAGAGAGAGCAAAAGAGAGGGGGAGAGAGAGAGAGAGAGAGAGAGAGAGAGAGAGAGCAAAAGAGGGGGAGAGAGAACAAAAGAGATGGGGAGAGGGAGAGAGGGGGCGAGAGAGAGAGGGGGGTAAGAGAAAGAGAGAGGGGGAGAGAGCAAAAGAGAGGGGGGAGAGAGGGGGAGAGAGCAAAAAAAGGGGGAGAAGAGAGAGCAAAGAGAGGGGGAGAGAGAGCAAAAGAGAGGGAAGAGAGATAGAGAGCAAAAGAGAGGGGGAGAGAGAGAGCGCAAAATAGAGGGCGAGAGAGAGCACAAAAGAGAGGGGGAGAGAGCGCAAAAGAGAGGGAGAGTGAGAGCACAAAAGAGAGAGGGGAGAGAGAGCAAAAGAGAGGAGGAAAAAGAGAGCAAAAGAGAAGAGGAGAGAGAACAAAAGATAGGGGGAGAGAGAGCAAAAAAGAGGTGGAGTGAGAGAGAGAGAGAGAGAGAGCGCAAAAGAGAGGGGGAGAGAACGCAAAAGAGAGGGGGAGAGAGAGCAAAAGAGAGGGGGAGAGAGAAAGCAAAAGAGAGGGGGGAAAAGAGAGCAAGGGGTGGGACTGCTGTACTGCAAAAAATGGCCCGTGTGAACGGGCTTTAGGACTAGTATATAATATATGCTTTTATATATATATATATATATATATATATTCATTTATACTTTGTTGTTTAACCTTTTGATCTTTTGTTCAAAAAATACACAAAAATACTCTGTTTTCATGGATACCAAAGAATTGCAAATACAACACAGGTGTATCCCCCAAAAAACTATAGGGAGAGGGAGTTAGAACCCTTGCAATGTCGGAAGTCTTGAAGTTAGTGTGCCCGAGTATTTTGCTCATGCGCTAACTTTTTACTTTCAACTTGTAATACCAACTATAATGCAGCTGTTCTAATCTTTCACTTTGGGTGCAGTTAGCGTGCAAGCAAAAAAAAAAATAGTGCGTCACTTTTAATCTAACCCTATAGAGGTTAAATTTCACATTCTATCAGAGAACTTTTTTTAAAAAAAAAAATGTTGTTAATTGAACATTGATCTGAGGACTAAACTGTCACATTGAGGCACTTCCGTTTTCTTGCAGTGGAGGCTCCTCCATATGCTCACAGCCGCACGTGAACCCCCAGCCCAAATGAAGAAAAAATAAATAAAAAATTCTGAATAAAATATACTTTTTATAATAGCCCCCCTATTGCAAAAATTATATTTAATTTCTACCCCAAAAAAGTAAAAGCCAAACTGTTTTATAAAAAAAAAAAAATTAACTTTTTTTTTTATTATTTAACCGCATGTGCGGTTATAGGCTACATGCCTGTCATATCACTGCTATTACATTTGCCTGCAGTCTGCTCCCAGCCTCTAACCCATCCCTATAGAGACTTAATCATATAGCTCAGCCTGTGCGACAGTGCGAGTGAGCAGAGGTGGTGCTATCGGTCCGGATGTGGGACGTCATCACTCCAGTCACGTGATGACGCTTTACGAGGCTCCTCCCCCTCAATGGCGCAAAATCTCATTGTGGAGATAGCCGTTGAGCTGAGAGGAGCTGAGAGGTGAGAGCAGAGCATTTTAGGCAGTTGAGATTGAAGGAGGAACCAGAACCCTTTGATGGGTGCGAAGAGATTCTATTGGATGGACAGGATCAAGAAAACATAATACCTGCACTTACAAGACACATATCTTGACCTTTGAATATTGACTTTACCTGTATGGTTAATTTGTACCACATTAATGATAGTTCGATGGGTCCCAATGCCTAACAGCCCAACATTTGAAGGGTATAGTAAGAATTCGGATATTTAATTTTAGATATTGAAATTAGCATATGAAAGCTACTTTAATATATCTATAAATATGACTCCATTGTCATGACATATGAAGTGTTACATTTTGTATTCCCATAACTGCGATTACAAAAAATAGAATAGTATAGGCTTCTGATGTGAAAGCAGCCTACATTTCGTACCCTATTTCTATTTAAATGAGAACCAGCGCAATCCACAAACTTATTCTTAGCTATGACAACTGTGCCTATCTGTGCTAGTGAATGTTTGCACTAGTAAAAAAAATGCACCAATGTAAAAATGTCAATCAAATTTATTTGTGTATTTTAAAGCTAAACTTAGCAAAATACGAATAGAAAATGTTCTTTAATTTCAAACACAAATGTTTGTTTATTTAGCACACAAAATAATGAAATTTTAAAGCTAAACTTAGCAGAATAGAAACAATTTTATTAATTTCACACACAAATGAATGTTTATTCAGCATATGCATAATTACATTTACAACTAAACTTAGCATTAAAAATATGTCATTAAAAACATATACATATATATATATATATATATATATATATATATATATATAGTTAACATGGATGATTGGCACTAGAAAAAATAAGACATAGTCAATGCACAAATGCACACTTTCTGTAATGAGGACAAGGGCAAGTGTGCAGTTACACGTTTCCTTCTACAGATGCTTTAACTCAATGAGGATCTCCAGAAAGGGACTCTACATGGGATTAAGGTGAATTATGTTTGCGCAGTCTGAGTAGCAGCATCACTCTGAATGGAATCTCCACGGTAAGCGTACACAGCATTTGGCAACCGGCCTCCCAGTCATCGGAGCTAGACGTGATATCTTCAGGAGGGTTTGGTGAGTAACACACTCAACATTCACTAGTGATATGGATTATTAGCCCTGGGATAACTACGGGTGAGAACAACATGCTTGTGTGACCATACCTGCCTATGCTAGCTTTCGCTTAAGACTGACAGTATTTTGACTTACTGGGGGAGACTGTTATTAACCGCTGCAACCTTACCGCAACAAATGCTTATCTATTAACCTGGGTTTATTGCTATTACCACAGACTGTTCATCATCCTGTGCAAGTAGAGACATATACTTCTATTTTGGAACAATCCTGTTGTGGTGTCATCGTTTTGACCACTGATGAAGAGGTTTTATTTACTATCTTGGGAGCTCCTAAGTAACTCTCTAATTAAGGGTACCCTTGGAGAGACAATTTATTATAAATACTCATCTGCAGTGGAAACATGTTATCTATACCGCTTTAGTGGCTTATTCTTTAGCAATACAATACTGTTTATTGTGTATCAAATAATATTTCTATATTAAATGACCTGTTTATGAGCATCCATTGGTGGTTTTCTACTGATTTTTTTATATATGACACTAATAGTATTGTGCCAGATATGGGTAGACTTTAGAATCACCAGTGGAAGGTATTTTGTGCCTCTCACTGCTGTTCTAATCTACTTATTGGTGTTTAATATATATATATATATATATATATATATATATATATATATATATATATATATATATATATATATATATATATATATATTTTACATAACTAGTCCGTGAACCCCCATTTGAATAACCCACAAGCCGCCACTGTTTTCTAGTATGACTTTTAGTAAATTGAAGATCAGCTGGAGGTTTTAGAATTCGAGTGTGCGGCCTGTTGACTATAATAGACCTATGTTGCTTTATGAATTATCCCCAATACTGTATATTAATATGCATTTCCGTTCATATAACTATTTTTATCACTATTTTTAATAATTGCACTTATTATTTATAGTAATTATTGAAGCTATTAAATCCGAGGCTTATGTCATATGTGTTCACTATATAAAGAAAAAAGTATTGACAAAGAAACAGGTTTTGTTCATTGCAAAGTCTGACACCACAGGGATCAGTTTACTTTTTCATTCACCATAACACAAAAGAATTTATCAATAGCTCTGGGAGTGACGTCAGTACAGTCAGCTTTAGAAAGCTCTAGAGTGCAAGTAAAAGAAAATATAAATAGCTGTCAATTGCATACTTTATTAATGAAATTTTAAAAGTATCACAATGGATTAAAGCTTTTAAACAGCAAGAAAATAGATAAGCATTTAAGGACTTATTCAGAGATTATTCAGAGATTTGCTCATGCAATATATCTGTTAACTAATGGTTTGTTATCTTGCTGAATGATGTTTAGATTAATTTATTTCAAACTATTCTAATATAAGCAGTTGACAAAGTAACATTTACCTGTAGGTGCATATTTATCAAAGCGTCGCCGGTGTCAATACGCTCGCCAAACATAGCCAGACATTTTTTTACGCGGATCCACATATGATCCCCTTATTTATTTAAAAAAACTTCAAAAACATGCGCTTCAAGTACGGAGCGATGAGCATCGGACTGTTGTTAAAGGGACAGTAAAGTCAAAAGTAAACTTTCATGATTCAGATAGGGCATGCAATTTTAAACAACTTTCCTATTTACTTTTATCATCAAATTTGCTTTGTTCCCTTGGTGGTATTTTTGAAAAGCTAAACCTAGCTAGGCTCAAACTGATTTCTAAACAGTTGAAAACCGCCTCCTAGCTCAGAGCATTTTGAAAGTTTTTCACAGTTAGACTGTGCTAGTTCACATGTGTCATATAGATAACATTGTGCTCACTCCCGTGAAGTTATTTAGGAGTCTTCACTGATTGACTACACTGCATGTCTGTCAAAGGCACTTAGATACAAGGTAATCACAGAGGTAAAAAGTATATTAATATAACTGTGTTGGTTATGCAAAAACAGGGAATGAGTAATAAAGGGATAAGTAATAAAGGGATCCTAATGTCAGCATCAATGTTTATCTTTAATACTAATTTCACATATACATACTTTCAAAGTATAATACACAATGTAACAAAAGTTTTGATGAGTGATCAATTACACAAGTATCGAGCAATTTGATTTGTTAGTGATATTTTAAAATGTATATTTGAATCAGATTGGCTGATGTCATAAATCATGTGATTATGCATATTGAAATCAAAAGTGGTTGAAAAATGTTCTAGTGTGGGTTGTTTAGGAGTTTGCATCATAATTGGTGCGAAAAGTGTTGCGTCAAAATTGGTGCGAAGTGGAGAGTGAGACTTGTATTACATGGCTTAAACATGGTGCACATAGATTTTTGACAAAAAATAAAAAGTAAGTTAGCTATATTATGCTGTGTATTTATTTCATTTTTATCTTTATATCCATTAGTGCGACAAGTTTTGGGCAAAACTTTTCAACAAATTTGAAGAAATAATATTGTCCCCTTGCTTTGTAATGAGAGACTAATTTGTAACATAATCCATAAGTAGTAATGTATTTTTAATTTTTATCCCTATATCTACTAGTGCACCAAATTTGGAGCAATAATATTGTTTGATTTAGAAAGGGTATACAATTGTAATAGAGTTTCTAATTTACTTTTATTATGTAAAATACTTCATTGTCTTACAGCATCGAATATAAACTTTCTGTTTTCAGACTCCCATTGATTTCTATGGCATCCGCGGCCTCAAGGGTGGGGGATTGAAAACTAGGTATGCGGCGTCGGAGTAGACGCGAGCGTACCTGTTAAATGTTTAATAAATTGGGAAAATGGTCAAATAGAGTCGAATGTGACTTTGAAACATCTGTAATTATGCAAGCATCGATCTGCGTCATATTGAGATCGGGGGAGCGTATATTACGTCCCGAATTTCAACATTGACGATCTTGATGCTTTGATAATTACGGCAGATCGATCTTGTGACAAATACGATGTGGAATTCAAGCGTATTTTCAGTTGACGCTTTGATAAATATGCCCCTTAACATCATGCAAACTGATAAAGACACATTAAAAGGAGATAAAAAGAATGGTATAGATTTTAAGTCAACCCCAAAACTGCAAGTGGTATGGAGCGTTGCTGGATTACAATCATACTGCTTATATTTGTTCTCAGATGACAAGTCAATGGTTAATATATATAATGCACACCGAAGTATAGAGCATGCTGCAGTATTCATCTCATATAGTGCAAGTGCATAATATCCTCAGATTAACAGATTTCTATAAGGCCATAGTTATTAGTTATGTCTTTTCTTTTGCAGATTTACATATAAGCGTTAATATTATCAGGTTTTCTAAAGTTGTACTGCGCTTTCTGCTAACGCTTCCTATTCAAAGTATAGGATATGCTATTTATAAATATTGGGTGCATTTAAATGTTTTGGTTGAACATTTTAACTAACAACTTGTGATAACATGTCTAACCCGACAGAAGTTAAAATTACAGCACTAACCCGAAGGTAGTTATGAATATTTTACATTCCAATGTTTTTCACGTAGAAAAATTAGTTCTATTTATATTAAATATATATTTCTATACATATGTAATGTATTTTTTTTCAAATATATATCTATACCTAAAAAATATGTATACATATGAATATATACCATACATAGACATTTATATGTATATATATATATATATATATATAGTCCAGAGCAAAGACAGCACTCACTGGATTTAAGTAAAAAATAACTTTTATTGAAAAAAAGTTAAAAGCATAGTCCCATGACGTTTTGGTGTAAACAGACACCTTTGTCAAATGGCATCACCCAGCTTGAGGACCGTTGTATAATCCTGACATCCGGGAGGCAGTGTAACATATCTCCTATCAAGCAGTCTTATATACCCTCAAATGATTTGTCAAACAATCCAAATTGCATGCATCCGTGAGGCCACGCCCCTTCCTGTTTGCTGCTCCTTTACAATTGGATGTAGACACGCTCACACCTCCAGTTTGTGTATAATTAGCATATCCAGAACTGTGCAGGTCATCATCACAGCTCCTGGGTGTGAATACATGCAAATGTTGCTTGGAGGAAAAAAGAACAGTTTTTAAAAACGCAGCTGCTGATGTGTAAACACATTCAACACTGTCATGGTACAGGACATGGTATAGGAAAAGAAAGGCAGACACAATTATATGTTTAACCACATCCTTGTTGTGCAGAGGGAGAATTATAAAGATTGGCTTTAAATTCCTAAATCTTTGAATGTCCTTTGTTGAAAAGCACTTGTGTATCTATGCAAATCCCAGCAATGTCCTTTTTGTGTGCAGGGGTATTAACCACAAGTAGATATAGAGAGATGAGTATGAACAGATCAAGAACACTAGCCAATGAATGGTCCAAAGTCCATCTTGAATGTCCTTTGTTGAAAAGCACATGTATGTATGCACAAATCCCAGCAATGTCCTTTTTTGTCTGCAGGGATAACTACCACAAATAGATAGAGAGATGAGTATCAACATATCAAGAACATTAGCCAATAAATGGTCCAAAGTCCATCTTGAATGTCCATTGTTGAAAAGCACATGTATTTGTGCATACATAAATGTGCTTTTCAACAAAGTATAATCATGGTATAATGTCACAGCTTAAGGTACTAACTGACTTAGAAGTGATCATAGTCCCGGAGCAAGAAACAGTAGGTTGTACCAGTGTATATCATTTGGGATCTCCTGCAGCGGTTAATAGATTGCGTTGAGGTGAGAACCAGCAGTCAGATTACCTCCCGGGCACCAAGAAGACCATCCCCCTGGGTCCCAAGGAGTGAGAAAACATAACTGCAGCCGCATCCAAGCCAGCAGAGGCCATAATGGACAGCACATGGACCCATATAACTTCATTGTGGCCGTAAAGGGGTAAGTAACAAAGTTGCCAAATTTAAACAGCTGCGGTATGAATACTGTGTTGAGGACTCATGGAAGTTGCGCCATTTTCTGTCCCGGCTCAGCGGTCCATCTACTCGGAGCTCTGTCGCTGCTATGGGGTGGTCTGGAGGCAAAGCAGTGAAGCGGCTCACCTCAAAAGTTGCACTCCTCGCTATTGCTGAATCATATTGAACCTGTATCTTTTCCTCGCTAGGCTTTCTAACACCTACTGACATGCTGAAGGCAGAATGCTGATGCCGGGGCCCCAAAGCACCACCATCCCCACCCTCCATATTGAGAGGTTCAGTTTGGATGAGTTCATGAGGAGAGCAATTGCTGCTGTTCATAAATGCTATCTAAAGCTTGTCCTCTAAGGGGGCATGATGGACAACAAGCAGGTTGCACAGATCCTCCCAAAAGCATAAAGGGATCTCCATAATGGGCATTTGACAGCGACCGCTAGATAGGTATAAGGTAAACTCTATTTGTTCAGGTATAGGCTGTGTCTTATTGTCAAGAGTATTTGCAGTGTCTTGCGGAGTAGCACTGCTTCCTTACGACATAGGCAAACTAGTGCCCTGCCAGGGGGTGAGTGAGATGTTAGGCTGCAACCTATTACCTCTAGCCCCGAGATGAGATAATTGTATGAAAGAGCTGGCTTAGCTGTACATCCTCAGTCCAAAAGATATATGCGATGAGGTGGTGAAAAGAAGGATTACATACAGATTTGGGCTATGAGTTGAAGGAGCTGAAGTTCCCCCCTGTCTCTATTTGTTTTTGAACTCAGTGTAATAAGAATTGTATTCACTTCAGTCATCCAATTTTGTATTTATTTTATAAAAGTATACATGGGAACACAAATTTAACTAGTTACAATTTATCATATTAATATTACAATATTAAATGATAATTATAAATGGAATACAACTTGAATTGGTTATTGTCTTGAATTCTCATCTATATATATTGTAAATTCTGCTAAGTTATCTACAGAGAATAATATGGAATCCACAAAGGTCGGCACATCAACAGCTTTAATGAATGTATCCCAATTACTGTATTTCATATTAGAATCGTGCATCCATTTTTGTACAAATGCACATATGTACTGGAAAATCGGCACTCAGAACCTGCACTAAATTTAGGGTTAATACTTACCTTAATGCACTCATGTGCTAACACAATCCTCTTGGTGACAGGTCCCTGGCCATGCTAACAGTATTAAAGAGTTAGTACTTACCTTAACGCTATCTGGAGAGCACGTTAACCTGATCCTCTTCTTGCCAGGCCCATGGCTGCTCTAACAGGAGGCTTAGGGCATTTGGCAACCAGGACCTGCACAGTACCCTGTGCATAAATATCACTCTGGATTAATCTGAAGGAGCTACTGATACACTCATGGCTTTTATTCACAGAGTTTTATAAATATCGAATAGGGCAGCCAGCAATATTTTGGGAAATTAATTTACTCGAATATTCGGAATTAAAATTTCATCAGAAATTAAAATTTCTTGGCTGCACATGTCTATTGCATAATGTCTAATATATTAACTTATCCACTCTTTAGAAACCATTTGATTTGTTTTTATTAAATCAGTTTGTGAGTTTCTTTTATCAGGAAGTGTAAGGAACATTCCTTGTTGATTTTTTTATTTTTAAATTTAAACTTAAAAAAGGTCATAATCAATCATTTAGAAGTATAAAGCTACATGAAAAACTAAATAAAATGTATCAAGTCCTATTAAAAACAATGAGGCCGATTTATCATCGGCCTCTCTGACATGATCCGCTCAGCGGCTCATGTCCGACAGACATCAATGAATGCCGACAGCATACGCTGTCAGCATTTATCATTGCACAAGCAGTTCTTGTGAACTGCTTTTGCAACGCCGCCCCCTGCAGATTCACGGCCAATTGGCCACTAGCAGGGGTTGTCAATCAGCCCGATCATATAGGATCGGGCAATTGATGTCCGCAGCCTCAGAGCAGGAGGACCAGTTAATCAATGCTGTTTCCATTCGGAGCTTGATAATTCAGCCCCATAGACTTCATGTTATGATTATGAATGTTTCTTGACAAGGTTATAACAACTATCAAACGTATAGCTTAACACACCCATCTGGCAACAGTGAAAATAATGGACATGTGAAAATGATGCAAGCAAAATAAATATGTATTTAATTTAAATTGAATGTAACTTTACGATAATGAGTTGGCCTAATCTCAAAAAATAAAAAAAATGTCAGAGAATATGTAATTTATTTTGAGAATATTACTGTGCGCATCTGAATCTGCCAAGAGTTGTTTTACATAATATTCTGTTAATAAATCTAAATGTACAAATAATTTTATCATGCACATTTTTTTAAATTGCAATGCACGTATCAAACATCTATGAACTACTAATAATAAAAATTCAAGATAAGAATAAATGTAGTAATATTTGGACATTTACAATAGATTTTTTTGCATTGATTAACTGGAAATATTGCAGATACGATTTTTTAAAAATTCAAAAACAGTAGAGGATAGAAGTGTAGACCAAAATTTGCAGTTTTGTGAGCCCAATATTTGCGCTCCACTCAGTAATACCAGCGCACACAAATGTCGTGTTCACATTACCTGGAAGCTTTGAGCTCATGAGAGCACGCTTTCATAGGCTCCAATGAGACACGGCAAAGAACCTAGCGCAGCGTAGGGGATAAGTCGCGCATCGTCGGGCAGCAAATTAAAAGGACCTGTACACTTTATTTGGGGGGCAAATTGGGGCCATTTTTTTAATTATCTAGAGGTCTGACCTCTGGTTAATTGCACATAGTGCAAAGTGCTGCCATAAGCTTGCAGTAGCATTAACCAGCCACCTGTAATGGACGGTTATTTAACGTGTGCCCATAAATGGGCACCTTTGCCCCTTTACGGATGCACATTAAAATAGCGCTTCACTTGTAATCTCGCCCAAAATGAGAACTGTAGGATGGAAATCTTATTATTTCTTTCAAGATAGGAAAATATTTTCAAAGAATTACTCTCTCCAAAATTGTATTAAACCCCCAGGAGTTTAATACATGAAATAAAAACACTGACCAACAATTTGCCTGTAGATACAAAATAATGTTTTTACTCACCAAAAAATATTTTATTGCTTCAAACTAAAACAAAGTCCCAAAATAATACAGAGAAAATCATGTTATAATGTCTTTGAAGTCCCTGTTGGCTATTAATATCTTAGCTTTCCTTGCTTGTTGTTGCCATGACACCTGGACTGCTGTCTCAGAGGATCTATTAAAAGATCATATTTCTGTTATTCACTCTCAGGCATATTGGTTCAGTATCTAGACATGATGTAACACCCATTCATACTGTAACTTCTCTTTTTTGATATCACATCACCTTACCAACAATATTTAAAAGAAAATGTGTGTTTTCCACCAATTCCTGTGAGTACAAAGTATATATGCAAAAAAAAGCTTAGATATACTACAACCAGCTATTGATACCAAGGCAACAGCACAATCCTCTTTGTCACTGTTAATAGTGTAGAGTCAGTCATCGCAATCACACTATTCAAATGAAGACAGGCATAGGCACTGCTGTAGATCACTAACTGCATTCATATTTTAATTTAATAGCTAATGATAAATACGGCTGCTGCCAACTGATTTAGTTGTGTGAAAGAGCAACACACACGTGAAAATCCAAATCTTTGTGTGTTGCACTTTAAAAGAAGAAATCTGAAAATGTTGTGGCCATATTCGGCATTCGTTATTAAATAAAAAACACAAATGCAGATGCCTTTAACATAATAGCAACAGTATCCTATGATTCTCTCTAACATGTGGAGCAGCTGGCAATGTCCCTGAAGACCCTTTTTTTGTAGCTGCACCTGAAATCAGTTGTACAACTTTTGGAAAAGCAACACTTAACAAGGGGGGGTCAAAAAGAAATGATCCAGCACAATGTGCTAACCCCCAACTAATTTATCCTTACTGCTGCTATCCTGAACATTTAAAGTACAGTTAACTTTAAGCAACATAGGCCTTGTCCCCTCCACAATATTACTGGAACCCACCACTATTAAACGGATAGGAAAGCCAAAAATAAACTTGCTTGATTCAGATTTTAAGACACTTGGGGGCCAATTTATCATAGTGCAAGAGGACATGATACGATGTAGCGTATCATGTCTTCCGCACATTGATAAATGCCGACAGCCTACGCTGTCGGCATTTATCATTGTCCAAGCGATTCTGGTGAACTGTTTGTGCAATGCCGCCCAATGCAGATTTGCGGCCAATCGGCCACTAGAAGGGGGTGTCAATCAACCCGATCGTATTCGATCGGGTGGATTTCTGTCTGTTGCATCAGAGAAGGCGGACAAGTTATGGAGCAGCAGTCTTTAGACCGCTGCTTCATAACTTCTGAAGGCTTTTCGTGGAAACAGGGGCCTCAAGCTCCATTTGGAGCTTGATTATTCAGCCCCATTGTATTTTCTGTTTAACAATATGCAGAGGTCCTAAAGTACTGGAAGCTAGTTTGTGATTGGCAGCAACATGTGTCTCTTGTCATTGCTCACCAGATGTTTTCAGCTAGCTCCCAGTAGTGTATTGCTGCTATGGAGGTGACTTTAGCCAGGTTGCAAGTGGCATGCTAGTGATAGTGTGGGAGTCAGTAAGAAATATTGATATTTCAAGTCCATGGTAAATCCCATTTACAAGAGATGGGTCTCAATGGATATCTTGACCATGCTAAGTAGTACTGGTATTAAAAGTTGCCAAAACATATTAAAATAAATTTATATCAGCGCTAATGCGACCTGACTAATTTTTAACTTTGAGTGCAGTTAGCTAGATCCATGATGATCTGGACGTAATTCAGCAGGCTGAAATGTGGCAGATTTATCTTTGCCAAGGACGCATGAATAAAGCCACGTACACGGTTTTACTTCTGCTATGACAATGTTCCCCAACTCTGAGGATTGTTACGTGCCACACAGTCAGGTCAATCAAGGTGTTGATGGAGGACCACCAGATCAATACCCTGTCATGGTCAGCCGAAATCTCCAGACCTGAACCTTATTAAAAAAAACTCTGGAATATGATCATGAGGAAGATGGATGGTCACAAGCCATCAAACAAAGCCGAGCTGCTTTAATTTTTTGCAGGAGTGACATAAAGTCACCCAACAGAAATGTGAAAATTGGTGGAGAGCATGGAAAGACGCATGAAAGTTGTGGTTGAATCAGGGTTTTTCCACCAAATATCGATTTCTGAGATCTTGCTAAGTTAAAACATTAGTATTGTTTTTAAAAATGAATATTAACTTGTTTTCTTTGCATTATTCAAGGTCTCATACCACTGCATCTTTTTTGTTATTTTGAGCAGCTATAATTTTCTGCAAATAAATGCTCGATATGATAATGGGCTAGTTTACAAGTGGCGCCCTAATTTATCGTGCACCTGTAAACAGGCAAATTTGCCCGTGTACAAGCTTGCTCAAAAAACAGATCTCTGGTTAATTTTCAAAATGTGCCCCAATTGCCCCCAAATACAGTGTAGTGTAGTTTTTAATAATAAAAAGGAGCCTTTTTATTTTTTACAAAAAATAAATGGAAGAAGCAGTTATAAGGGATTAAAGTTGATGGGTGTGGAACTGTGTGTTCCCTGTACATATTTATGTATCTGATTATATACATATATATATTTATTTAGGGAGTGTGATATAAATTTCTTCATTGATACATAAACATTTCCTTTTCTTCTTATTATTTTTTTAGTCCCTCCCTTTTCCTTTAAGCTCATAGATTGTATTCCTTATGAATTTTTGAATATCATTGTGTTTATTTTATTTTATATAGTTAATAACAGACTTATTTAAGCAATTCTCTTTTTATTTTCAATAAGTTAATATCTGAGTTGAACTGCATAATATCATTAATAAGGTTCAGCTGTTCTTAAATATTTTGTGTTCTATATTTGTATTCCTATAGTGACACATTAGTTTTGTTTTTATTGTACACTGATTGGTTAATAAGTAATGGATGGGGGTATTTATAGGATCACTGTTAGACCTAGAACATGTCTATGATTAAGCACGTCAGACGACGCCTGTTAGTCTTCCTGTTTGTGCCATGTCATTTAAGGACTTTGTACCTTTTTTAATCTACCAAACACGTTTAGAATAAAGTTTTTTTTATTATTATTATTTTCTGTGAGTTCCTGCTATCTCTTCTTGCTACAAGGTCAGTTCAGTCCTGAAATATCAGGCAATTTTCCTCTGAACAAGGGAAACTGCAAATCCAGATCATTTTGGCCTCCTTTGGACCTTGGTAACGGTCCCTAGAACATGCTAATGAGATTTTGATCACTCATTTTTCTTTATGCATTTGAATTAGTCTCCCTAAGGGCGATGGGGGAAACCAGATGTGGACTCCTTGCCCAATGTGATTAAAGGAATATGGCTGCACCTCACTAACAAGGTCAAAACAATAGTCTGGGGTTGCCATGTTCCTTGTTCAGAGGAGAATTCCATGGTATTTCAGGGCTGGAGTGACCATGCTAGGCGGGATCAGACTGATATACTTCATGAAAGTTCTCCTTTGTGAAAAGCAGAATTGGGCTAAAAAGGCTGAACCTAGGTGGTAACTCCCCATAGAACATGCTACTGAGCCGTTGTTCATTCCTAGTAAAGTGCTTCTCTTTCTGTACGTATATATATATATATATATATATATATATATATATATATATATATATATATATATATATATATATATATATATATTATTTTTTTTTATATATATATTCCCCAAACCAATGCACTCACAGGATTTCCACAAAAAAAGTCAAAATTTATTGGATCAACTCTCCTTCATCTCCGAAAACATTCTAATAAATCTTCTTTTGTGGAAGTCCTGTGAGTGCATTCATGTGGTGAATATTTAGATTATATTTTTGTACCCAGGCAGTTGGTTTCTGGTGGGTTGGTCTGAAGAGTGGATTGAAGTTATATATACAGTATCTCACAAAGTGGGTACACCCCTCACATTTTTGTAAATATTTTATTATATCTTTTCAAGTGATTACACTTTGCTACAATGTAAAGTAGTAAGTGTACAGCCTGTATAACAGTGTAAATTTGCTGTCCCCTCAAAATAACACACATCCATTAATGTCTAAACTGTTGGCAACAAAAGTGAATACACCACTAAGTGGAAATGTCCAAATTGGGCCCAAAGTGTCAATATTATGTGTGACCACCATTATTTTCCAGCACTGCCTTAACCCTCTTGGGCATGGAGTTCACGAGAGCTTCACAGCTTGCCACTGGAGTCCTCTTCCACTCCTCCATGATGACATCACGGAGCTGGTGGATGCTAGAAATCTTGCACTCCCCCACCTTTCGTTTGAGAGTGCCCAACAGATGCTTAATAGGTTTTAGGTCTGGAGACATGCTTGGCCAGTCCATCACCTTTACCCTCAGCTTCTTTAGCAAGGCAGTGGTCATCTTGGAGGTGTGTTTGGGGTCGTTATCATGTTGGAATACTGTCCTGTGGCCCAGTCTCTGAAGGGAGGGGATCATGCTCTGCTTCAGTATGTTACAATACATGTTGGCATTTATGGTTCCCTCAATGAACTGTAGCTCCCCAGCACCGGCAACACTCATGCAACACTCATGCAGACCCAGACCATGACACTCCAACCACCATGCTTGACTGTAGGCAAGACACACTTGTCTTTGTACTCCTCACCTGGTTTCCACCACACACGCTTAACACCATCTGATCCAAATAAGTTTATCTTGGTCTCATCAGACCACAAGACATGGTTCCAGTAATCCATGTCCTTAGTCTTCAGCAAACTGTTTGCGGGCTTTCTTGTGCATCATCTTTAGAAGAGGCTTCCTTCTGAGATGACATTCATGAATGACTAATTTGATGCAGTGTGCAGCGTATGGTCTGAGCATTGACAGGTTGACCCCCACCCCTTCAACCTCTGCAGCAATGCTGGCAGCACTCATATGTCTATTCCCAAAGACAACCTCTGGATATCTGGATATATATTTAATGCCTTTTTGGTAAAATATATATCTACTGCATACCTATATATCTATATGATTTTATATAGGTATAGATATATACAAATATATATAGGAATATGTATTTATAAATACTTAAAACATATTCCCCTATGTGAAGAACATTGGAATGGGAAATATTTACAGTAAATACACAGTTAAGCACTTTATTAAATATGAATATTGTATACATATGATCTTTCATGTTTACAGCTACTTGACTGCAAAGGGCTCCAATGCAAATACCCACACACATGCAAATATATATATATATATATATATATATATATATATATATATATATATATATTTTACAAAGAGAGTGTTGGGAGAGGATTGTTTAACCTTCCTGTTTAAGCAGGATAGGAAATTTATAATTTAAAGATCTAGGCGGTAACTATCCACTACTAGATCAGGTGCAGACCCCCAAAAATAGTTATAACTTCAAAATTTATTAGAAAAAGAGAAATAGCCACAGTAGAGCTATATGAGATACTGTGTAAAGATGGGGGATTTCAGCACTCAATAGAACTCCATTTAACCCAAAATTGGTGCTTGACTGGGAGCTAGCAAGAGACAAAATACACGGATGCACATAAGTTCAGATAACACGACAAATTTATTTACAAAGTAACAAACATGCTGGAAAGGCATATGCGTATTGTTTAGGTACTAAAGAAAGTATAATATTACCACTGCAGTGGGATAACTATCTATCATAATACTTTCCTAAAACAGCTTTTAATGCAACATTGTATTGATTCATATATAGCAAGGAAAGGATATATATAACTGTGGCCAAACAGATTATCTTATGATCATATATACGACCTGTTCTGAGTCCTCCTTATAGTTAAGGAATAGGAAGAAAACACAGGTAGATTGAAAATCCGTTTCTGCCTGGGCCCAGGTTCTGTGTGAAAAGAAGTAGATGAACGGGATATTCCTTTCTTTTTCAAAGGCTCATTCTTTGCTTTTAGTCAAGAGCTATATAAAAAGACTTGTATGCTAGAACTCCGAGGTAAGAGCGTCCTCTCTGTCTAGCATAGTGATACAATACTTGTTTAGAAGTGCCGTTATTGCTTTTAAGTCCAAACAAATGCAGCTTTCCAGGAAACTGCGGTATGTAGCGGTCCCAAGTGTTTGCCTCAACACATACCTCCGGACCTCCGTATTTGAATAGCAGTCCGGATATCTGTGTGGCTGTGTTAGTGCTCACCTCCGGGTTCACCTTGTATCCGCAGATATAGAGATTACAGTCACTCGTTCGGGTCTGGGTACTGAAGTTACGTGCAGGGTCGGGACAGGTGCTTCCGACATCAAACTGCTTTCTACCTCCACTTTAAAGTCATATCACCTTCGCTTTTGGGGATCTTGACTATAACGGATGGCAGATTAAAATCTTCATGGAAATCTTCCGAACTTGTGTGAGCTGTAACCAGGTGTCTGTCTGTCGACGCGCGTTTCGCCCACAATGCTCAGCGAAAGCTTGGGCCTCATCAGGACTACCTGACACCTGTGTCTCTCACTTCTTATTCTATTTCTCCCAACAAGGAGGTGTGTTAAGTTTCAGCAAATAAACAAATGTAATTGGTTTTAACCACACAAGCCTCCAGAGAGACTGTCCAATTATTAGGAGAGTGAAATTTGATACAAATGTATCCAAACCTGCCGTGGTTACACAGAACTCATGTGCTCCGCTACATAAACATCGCCATCTTTTATAACACTAGGTTAGACAGAGGGAGAGGAAGCAGAGAATTCAGATAGAAATGACATTTTTAGTCAAAGTTATTACTTTTATTTGATAGATTATTTTTATTATTATTATTAAATTAAAGGAATTTTTCTAATAAGAGGCATTTATCCTTAGATCCAAAATTGCTAAAACAAGAATTATTATTTAGCCCAGAAATGAAGCATATTCTATTCTTTCGTTTAAACCATTCGGAGTCATTGTTTTTAATGTGTATGTCCACCTGGCTTCCTTTCTAAGTAGGCATTTGTCTTCATCTCCTCCTCTTCCATTTGTAATTCCTATATCAATTGCTATAAATTTCAGGGATACTGTGCTACTTTTATGTACCTCTTTGAAGTGACGAGCTACACTTGTATCTCTTTCATAGAGAATGTCATCCCTGTGCTCCTGCACTCTGTCCTTGAACATTCTTTTCATTTTTCCAACATAGAACAGAGGGCAGGAGCACTGTAAGAGATAGACAACCCCTACTGTGTTGCAATTTGCAAAATGTCTCATGTCAAAATTTTTACCTGTGTTTGTACAAAATGTTTTGCTTTTTAGGATATATGGACAGTAGACACAATGTCCACAGGGATAAGTGCCTTTGACCTGTTGATGTTTATTTAGCCAAGTGGTCTCTGTCTGTGTTCTGACAAACCTGCTTTTCACCAATTTATCTTTGAGATTTGGTGATTTTTTAGCTGTCATTAGAGGGTATTGTCCTACCTTTTCTGCTATTTTTTCATCTAAAGTTAGAATATGCCATTTCTGTGCCAATATGGACCTAATATTATGCCACTGGCAATTAAAGGTTGTAACAAATCTTAAGTTAGTATCAACTTTTTTCTCTTTTTTCGAATACAGGAGGTCATCCCTATTCAATTTTCTTACTTTATTGAGGGTATATCTAATCAACTTCCGTGAATATCCCCTTTCTATGAATCTTTGACACATCTGAGCAGCATGATAGTTAAATTTTGTCCTGGAAGAACAGTTTCTTTTTAATCTCAGTAGTTGACTATATGGTATACCTTTTTTCAAAGGTTCTGGATGACTACTGGATGCCTCCAGAATACTGTTCGTTGCTGTACTTTTTCGGTAGTTTTCAGTAGAGATTTTATTACCTTCTTTCTTAACTACTATATCTAGGAACGGCAATTCTTTTGTGCTTAAGGCATATGTTAGTAGTATATTGCGATTGTTTTTATTCAAGTTAGAGACAAATTCATGAAGACAGGCCAGGGGGCCATCCCACAGCATGAGTATGTCATCCACATACCTAATCCACAAGGAAACATGGGAGTCAAATACCTCTCCATATTTTTCAAATATGTCCAACTCCCATGCTCCCAAGTGGAGACATGCATATGTCGGAGCACAAACTGCTCCCATGGCTGTCCCCCTGACCTGTCTATAGATGGAACCGTCAAATTGGAAGACATTATTGTTCAAAATAAATTGTAATAGCTCAACTACAAATGCTGTATGTCTATCACATTCTGGTCCCCTTGTTTTAAGAAATTGTTTTGATGCTTCTATCCCTATTGTATGTGGTATTGAGGAGTAGAGACTCTCTACATCTAGAGACACCAAGATTGTCTCTCTTTTTACAGATATATCATCTAGCTTCCTTAGGAGGTCAGGGGTATCTTTTACATAGGAGGGTAGGGAGAGAAGGAAAGGTCTGAGAAAAATATCAACATATTCACCAATATGCTCACCAATGCCACCAATCCCCGAGACGATTGGTCTCCCAGGGGGACTGGTGGGATTCTTGTGTATTTTTGGAATTACATAAAAAGTGGGCATAACAGGGTGAGTTGGGCTGAGAAATTGAAATTCCTTTACAGATATGAGACCCTCCATTTTAGCATCCTGTAAAATTCTATTAAGTTTTGACTTCATTAGTGTCATGGGATTTCTTGAAAGTTTTTCATATTGTAATCTGTCATTTAATTGTCTCTTTACCTCATTCAGATAATAGGACTCGTCTAAGAGGACTAGATTCCCGCCCTTATCAGCTGGCTTAAAGATCACTCCTTTTGCTGTACTTAGTTCTTTTAAAGCTTGTCTTTCTTTGAAACTTAAATTGTCAAACTGAATCCAGTTGTCAGGTAATTTTTCTATTTCCTTTTCAACCGCTTTAACAAACATAGAGACAATGGGAACTTGCGCTAACGAAGGCATATATGTTGATTTAGGTTGCAGATTTGTTTTAAAATCAATGCAGCCTTTCACAAATCTTTCCCTGTCTACATTTTCATTTAAGAGGGACTCCAGAACCATTATAGTTTCCTCATCTTTTTTCTGTTCAGATTTATTCTGATGCAAGGTATAATGTAAAACTATTTTTCTCGCAAAAAGATGAAGATCTTTTACTAGTTCGAATTTGTTTAGTTTGTTTGATGGGCAATAGGTTAGTCCTTTTCTTAGAACCTCAATGTGTGTTAAGTTTAACTTAAAAGAGGAGAGATTGATAATTTGTAGATTACTTTCAACCTCAGTTTTTAGTATCCCTGATATGGCCTTCTTCGTGGTCTCCCCCTGTTTCTCATCCCTTGTCTTTGGTTCTCCCCTCTCCCTCTCTGATTTCGTTGGGGGTATCTTCTCTCTTGTTGATTCATATTCCGTATTCCACCTCCTCCTTCTCCCCCCTCTCCTCCTAAAGCTGTTGTTTGTAGCCCAGAACCTCCATCGTTTTTTGACTGTCTTTCATTATCTGTTTCTAGATCTGACGCATCAGTATCTGAGTCGTAAGAACCCTTATCAAACTTATAGACATAAACTTTTTTATTTTGATAGTCTTCCTGATCTCTATGCAATTTTCTACATTTCCTCACTTTTATTTCTGCTTGTAGCCTAGAGATGTGTGTTTTGGTTTCTTCATTTAATTTTGCAAAGTTTGGATCATTCTCAAATTTATTTACAACCTGTAATGCTTGTTCTACATCATCTTTGATTTTATCTAGCCTCTTGTGATTTCTTTTAATCAACTTATCAATCATATCAAGTGCACATGTAGATAGTTTCCCATTACATTCTTCTAGAAAGTCAAGACCACCCTCTTCTTCTCTGGCATTAAATCCAGGATCCAAGAATAGTCTTAACCCTCTAGGAACGATTTTTTTCTCCACATAGTTGACAAGACTTTAATTCTCTGCTCTAAGTTTTACTTGCTTAACTATACACCCTTTATACTTCTTAAAAGCGTTGAACACATTTGTTTCTAAGTCACTGCTTTCCAAATTAGTATTAGTCAGTGATTCCTTTAACTCTGCCTCCCATTGCTCATCGGATAGTGTAAAGGCCATATTTATGTGTCTCAAGACAGGTTCCTGCCAAACACCAAAATGGAGTTCTATAAACACACTAATGAAATTGTGTGTTCTATAAAAATATCTTATCCATCAATCCCTAAAGAAAGAGCACTGTGGGAATCCTCCCTATTACTCCTAATAATTAAAATTTACAAAGAGAGTGTTGGGAGAGGATTGTTTAACCTTCCTGTTTAAGCAGGATAGGAAATTTATAATTTAAAGATCTAGGCGGTAACTATCCACTACTAGATCAGGTGCAGACCCCCAAAAATAGTTATAACTTCAAAATTTATTAGAAAAAGAGAAATAGCCACAGTAGAGCTATATGAGATACTGTGTAAAGATGGGGGATTTCAGCACTCAATAGAACTCCATTTAACCCAAAATTGGTGCTTGACTGGGAGCTAGCAAGAGACAAAATACACGGATGCACATAAGTTCAGATAACACGACAAATTTATTTACAAAGTAACAAACATGCTGGAAAGGCATATGCGTATTGTTTAGGTACTAAAGAAAGTATAATATTACCACTGCAGTGGGATAACTATCTATCATAATACTTTCCTAAAACAGCTTTTAATGCAACATTGTATTGATTCATATATAGCAAGGAAAGGATATATATAACTGTGGCCAAACAGATTATCTTATGATCATATATACGACCTGTTCTGAGTCCTCCTTATAGTTAAGGAATAGGAAGAAAACACAGGTAGATTGAAAATCCGTTTCTGCCTGGGCCCAGGTTCTGTGTGAAAAGAAGTAGATGAACGGGATATTCCTTTCTTTTTCAAAGGCTCATTCTTTGCTTTGAGAAACAGGGGGAGACCACGAAGAAGGCCATATCAGGGATACTAAAAACTGAGGTTGAAAGTAATCTACAAATTATCAATCTCTCCTCTTTTAAGTTAAACTTAACACACATTGAGGTTCTAAGAAAAGGACTAACCTATTGCCCATCAAACAAACTAAACAAATTCGAACTAGTAAAAGATCTTCATCTTTTTGCGAGAAAAATAGTTTTACATTATACCTTGCATCAGAATAAATCTGAACAGAAAAAAGATGAGGAAACTATAATGGTTCTGGAGTCCCTCTTAAATGAAAATGTAGACAGGGAAAGATTTGTGAAAGGCTGCATTGATTTTAAAACAAATCTGCAACCTAAATCAACATATATGCCTTCGTTAGCGCAAGTTCCCATTGTCTCTATGTTTGTTAAAGCGGTTGAAAAGGAAATAGAAAAATTACCTGACAACTGGATTCAGTTTGACAATTTAAGTTTCAAAGAAAGACAAGCTTTAAAAGAACTAAGTACAGCAAAAGGAGTGATCTTTAAGCCAGCTGATAAGGGCGGGAATCTAGTCCTCTTAGACGAGTCCTATTATCTGAATGAGGTAAAGAGACAATTAAATGACAGATTACAATATGAAAAACTTTCAAGAAATCCCATGACACTAATGAAGTCAAAACTTAATAGAATTTTACAGGATGCTAAATTGGAGGGTCTCATATCTGTAAAGGAATTTCAATTTCTCAGCCCAACTCACCCTGTTATGCCCACTTTTTATGTAATTCCAAAAATACACAAGAATCCCACCAGTCCCCCTGGGAGACCAATCGTCTCGGGGATTGGTGGCATTGGTGAGCATATTGGTGAATATGTTGATATTTTTCTCAGACCTTTCCTTCTCTCCCTACCCTCCTATGTAAAAGATACCCCTGACCTCCTAAGGAAGCTAGATGATATATCTGTAAAAAGAGAGACAATCTTGGTGTCTCTAGATGTAGAGAGTATCTACTCCTCAATACCACATACAATAGGGATAGAAGCATCAAAACAATTTCTTAAAACAAGGGGACCAGAATGTGATAGACATACAGCATTTGTAGTTGAGCTATTACAATTTATTTTGAACAATAATGTCTTCCAATTTGACGGTTCCATCTATAGACAGGTCAGGGGGACAGCCATGGGAGCAGTTTGTGCTCCGACATATGCATGTCTCCACTTGGGAGCATGGGAGTTGGACATATTTGAAAAATATGGAGAGGTATTTGACTCCCATGTTTCCTTGTGGATTAGGTATGTGGATGACATACTCATGCTGTGGGATGGCCCCCTGGCCTGTCTTCATGAATTTGTCTCTAACTTGAATAAAAACAATCGCAATATACTACTAACATATGCCTTAAGCACAAAAGAACTGCCGTTCCTAGATATAGTAGTTAAGAAAGAAGGTAATAAAATCTCTACTGAAAACTACCGAAAAAGTACAGCAACGAACAGTATTCTGGAGGCATCCAGTAGTCATCCAGAACCTTTGAAAAAAGGTATACCATATAGTCAACTACTGAGATTAAAAAGAAACTGTTCTTCCAGGACAAAATTTAACTATCATGCTGATCAGATGTGTCAAAGATTCATAGAAAGGGGATATTCACGGAAGTTGATTAGATATACCCTCAATAAAGTAAGAAAATTGAATAGGGATGACCTCCTGTATTCGAAAAAAGAGAAAAAAGTTGATACTAACTTAAGATTTGTTACAACCTTTAATTGCCAGTGGCATAATATTAGGTCCATATTGGCACAGAAATGGCATATTCTAACTTTAGATGAAAAAATAGCAGAAAAGGTAGGACAATACCCTCTAATGACAGCTAAAAAATCACCAAATCTCAAAGATAAATTGGTGAAAAGCAGGTTTGTCAGAACACAGACAGAGACCACTTGGCTAAATAAACATCAACAGGTCAAAGGCACTTATCCCTGTGAACATTGTGTCTACTGTCCATATATCCTAAAAAGCAAAACATTTTGTACAAACACAGGTAAAAATTTTGACATAAGACATTTTGCAAATTGCAACACAGTAGGGGTTGTCTATCTCTTACAGTGCTCCTGCCCTCTGTTCTATGTTGGAAAAACGAAAAGAATGTTCAAGGACAGAGTGCAGGAGCACAGGGATGACATTCTCTATGAAAGACATACAAGTGTAGCTCGTCATTTCAAAGAGGTACATAAAAGTAGCACAGTATCCCTGAAATTTATAGCAATTGATATAGGAATTACAAATGGAAGAGGAGGGGATGAAGACAAATGCCTACTTAGAAAGGAAGCCAGGTGGACATACACATTAAAAACAATGACTCCGAATGGTTTAAACGAAAGAATAGAATATGCTTCATTTCTGGGCTAAATAATAATTCTTGTTTTAGCAATTTTGGATCTAAGGATAAATGCCTCTTATTAGAAAAATTCCTTTAATTTAATAATAATAAAAATAATCTATCAAATAAAAGTAATAACTTTGACTAAAAATGTCATTTCTATCTGAATTCTCTACTTCCTCTCCCTCTGTCTAACCTAGTGTTATAAAAGATGGCGATGTTTATGTAGCGGAGCACATGAGTTCTGTGTAACCACGGCAGGTTTGGATACATTTGTATCAAATTTCACTCTCCTAATAATTGGACAGTCTCTCTGGAGGCTTGTGTGGTTAAAACCAATTACATTTGTTTATTTGCTGAAACTTAACACACCTCCTTGTTGGGAGAAATTGAATAAGAAGTGAGAGACACAGGTGTCAGGTAGTCCTGATGAGGCCCAAGCTTTCGCTGAGCATTGTGGGCGAAACGCGCGTCGACAGACAGACACCTGGTTACAGCTCACACAAGTTCGGAAGATTTCCATGAAGATTTTTATCTGCCATCCGTTATAGTCAAGATCCCCAAAAGCGAAGGTGATATGACTTTAAAGTGGAGGTAGAAAGCAGTTTGATGTCGGAAGCACCTGTCCCGACCCTGCACGTAACTTCAGTACCCAGACCCGAACGAGTGACTGTAATCTCTATATCTGCGGATACAAGGTGAACCCGGAGGTGAGCACTAACACAGCCACACAGATATCCGGACTGCTATTCAAATACGGAGGTCCGGAGGTATGTGTTGAGGCAAACACTTGGGACCGCTACATACCGCAGTTTCCTGGAAAGCTGCATTTGTTTGGACTTAAAAGCAATAACGGCACTTCTAAACAAGTATTGTATCACTATGCTAGACAGAGAGGACGCTCTTACCTCGGAGTTCTAGCATACAAGTCTTTTTATATAGCTCTTGACTAAAAGCAAAGAATGAGCCTTTGAAAAAGAAAGGAATATCCCGTTCATCTACTTCTTTTCACACAGAACCTGGGCCCAGGCAGAAACAGATTTTCAATCTACCTGTGTTTTCTTCCTATTCCTTAACTATAAGGAGGACTCAGAACAGGTCGTATATATGATCATAAGATAATCTGTTTGGCCACAGTTATATATATCCTTTCCTTGCTATATATGAATCAATACAATGTTGCATTAAAAGCTGTTTTAGGAAAGTATTATGATAGATAGTTATCCCACTGCAGTGGTAATATTATACTTTCTTTAGTACCTAAACAATACGCATATGCCTTTCCAGCATGTTTGTTACTTTGTAAATAAATTTGTCGTGTTATCTGAACTTATGTGCATCCGTGTATTTTGTCTCTTGCTAGCTCCCAGTCAAGCACCAATTTTGGGTTAAATGGAGTTCTATTGAGTGCTGAAATCCCCCATCTTTACACAGTATCTCATATAGCTCTACTGTGGCTATTTTTTATCTTTTTCTAATAAATTTTGAAGTTATATATATATATATATATATATATATATATATATATATATATATACACAGTATATATGCATATGGATTTATGTGTATATATGTATGTAAATACATATATACACATATAAATACATATGTACACATATAAACATATTTATAAATATATATATATATATATATATATATATATATATATATATATATATATATATATATATATATATATATAAAATTGTTGGTTAAGGTTCTGTGTTTCTGTATTGTTCCTTATTACCCTTTTGTATTGTGAGTTGGGTAATGCCCTCTTTAGTGCCAAAGGATGGCAACTAGTATAATAGAGGAGAGAATTCCTCTCTGTTGTCTTCCTCCCCCTAACACCCCCCCCCTATCTCACCACAGTATCATGCACTGTCACTATGCACTTGCTATTTATGCACTAACACCTGCTACACCTATCAATAGCACTGGTTAACACTATTTATGATAGCCCTTCTTATGTATTTATAGCTACTAAGGCACACGAGTTTTAGCATTGAATATTGACACTTATGTCTGTTCTAACTGATACTGCACTTGCGCACTTTGTTTAATATTCTCATCTCTGACAGGGGTTGTTCTTTCGCCGCCGGCGTCTATGGAGTGACGTCACAAGTCTAACTTCCGTTTCAGGCTCGGGCACCGCAACGTGCAGGCCGACGGAGTCTTCCTTGCATCTTGGCACACTCTTATAAGCACCTGTTTCGGTAAGTCACTTTCACATTTTTTGCTCTCACAGGGGTATGAGGACGAGGGTTACTCCCCGAAAACGTTCACCTTTTTGAATTAAACAACACTTTTTAAAAACGGCGAGTGCATCTTGTGTTGAATTACTCTATGGATATACTGGATGGCACCCCGCAGCTGAATATTGGGAACAGCGAGTGCTAAAATCTTGGAACTTATATATATATATCTCATATCTTTAGTCGTAAATGTATTTTTGATATGTTTTGTGCAACTTTTTTGTCTTGCATAACAGTTAACCAGAGCTCTGAAGTCGAGCAATACTGCACGTTATTGTTCAATGCGCTCAAGCAAACACATTTACTTTAAACCTATAATACGCATGCTGCCTCCGACACACACAAAGAGCTATAAACCCCTTTTTGATCAAGCACAAAAGTTAAGACACCCCTCGTAATCTAGACATAAGTTTTGTTGGAGATTCTTCAGTTCTCATCATCTTAAGGCCAGCATCTTAAGGCCAGCATCTTAAGGCCAGCATCTTAAGGCCAGCATCTTAAGGCCAGCATCTTAAGGCCATTGTTGGTTTCTGTTTTTACAAATGGGGTTTCTAATCTATTTAGTTATTTGATAAATACATAAATAAATAAACCAGAAGAAATCAGAAGAAGGGCTCAATGTCACACAAATTCATTCTGATGATTCATTTCAGTAACTATTTAGATTACATATGGAAAGGACCATCAAGGAAGCCCAGACCATGAAAAGGGCCCAGTAAAGGGATTATCTATTGTTGCTAGTTATAAAGATTATGAAAAAAACAGTTCAGCTCAGCTGGATTCCAAATTTAAAGGGATATGAAACCCAATTTTTTTCTTTTTTGATTCAGAGCAAATACTTTTAAACAACTTTCCAATTGACTTTTATTGTCTTATTTTCTTCATTCTCTTACTATCCATTGTTGAAATGAATACCTAGGTAGTCTAAGCAGCAGAAAAGCACTACTGGGAACTAGCTGCTGATTGGTGGCTGCACATATATTTTCTTTTTGTTATTGGCTTACCTGATGTGTTTAGTTATTTCCTAGCAGTGCATTGCTGCTCCTTCAACAAAAGATCCTAGAGAAAGCACTTTATTTGATAATAATAGTAAATTGAAAAGGTGTTTACAATTGCATGCTCTATCTGAATTATAAAATAAAAATTGTGTTTCATGTCCCTTTAATGGGAAGTATTTTTTTTTTTTTTACAAATTAGGGAAGTAGGTACTGGAAGTGGTATTTACTATGGAAGTTCACCATGAGAGATACATTTTAGTGAGGAAGTCACTGAGGGGAGGACTTATGTAGTATGGTCTTAATTTTGTGAGCTCATGTAGGTGGCCATCTGCTGCCCCCAGTTATCATTGTAAATGTATCATTGTACCTTTGTGCAGCCACACCCCCTGCACTCGTGCAATTTGACCAGGATGACTTAACTCCATTTGGACACTATTTCAATACCCTTGATCCAATGAAAATACATTATGGCCTCTTTCACATTGAATATTTTGGCCTTTTCTTGTGATGGGATGTGCTTAAATTGGAAACATCACATGACAAAAGAGTTTAAATGAAGTAAATAAATCACAATAAGGTAACAAAGCTGAGAAAAATAGCTTTACTTGCAGGTGCATCAACCACAGAAAACTAAAAATGGATTTAACGGGTCTCAAAAATAATGACAGCATAAGAAAATTTTTAGCAAATAGCATTGGAAAAGCAAAAAACTTTCATAAGCTGATGCTCACTGCCATAAATATACAGCCTAAAAAAAGATGACCTAAATTTTACAAAAACTGTATGCTTTGTGCTTCACAAAACTGAAATTTACGTCATAGCTCTAATTAAAAAAAAAAACCATTTGTAACCAAGGTCAATTAACAAAGATACAAAAATCTGGTATATTGACCATAAAGCGTCAATTCCTGAGATATTACAAAAACATATTTGGTTTGACGATTTATATTTAACCGCTTCCTTTATCCAGATGAATTTTCAAAATACAAAGGCTATGTCCAACTAGTAACATTAGTGTAAGGTCCAGAATAAGCCTTTTACCTCAACTAATGTTAGGAAGAGGACTAGGGGTAGGAAGAGGGTCGCTCATGGGGTTGGGGTTCTGGCAATTAATCATTAGTCACCTCCCTCATCTGTTTGTTACCTAGCCCAGATGTGCGAAAATGCACTGGAGGTGGCACATAGGTCCACTTATTCAGTCTCCAGCAACATGGAGGGCATGGGCTGCAGCTCTGCTTGAGACCCTATTTTTACTAAAAAAACTAGTGTGAGCAGACATGCCAGACATGGGCCCCGATTATTAAAAGATCTCTGGGTTGATGAGATTCTACAAGAATGCTCGCCAGCCCTTCTATTTCCCTGGTGGAATGCTATAAAGCCACTTTTTACCCTTATGAGCATATACTGCTTTTTCGTATGGGAAGGAAATGCAGACATTACAAAACTGCACAATAAAATTCATATGAATAATTGAACTATTCACACAAAACTAGGCAGGAACAAATGTAATTAAGGTGCATCAAAATTCGTAACGAAATTGTTCACAAAAAAAAACGTATTTTATAAAAAAATATGTAAAATTTGTAGGTAAATTACCCAGGAATAAATTGTATTAACTATGCACAGTGTAAATCATAATTAAAGTACACAGGATATGCAAAAAAAGCAAGAAATTTGTACTTACAAAAATACAAAGTGAAATTGTTGTTTTTACTTAAAATGGGCTGAACAGTGAACATTTCATGGGCATATATGATTTTTTTTCTCTCAAATACAAATTCTATTAACATTTTCACACTACAGTTCTCACTATTTTTTCCGCAAGTAAAAAAGTGGTGAGTTTTTTTATTAAACTACTAAAAACACTTATTATTCTGAAAGGGAAACCTTTTCATATGAAGATTACAGTGACTTTAATGTACAGTGCACTGAAAACAGCTTAATTTTATTTGTATTATGTGTATTATTAATGTTTTAAGACACACTGGTTTCTCCCCCTGTACTTTATCCTCCATTGTAAACTTTTACCTAGCAGAGAGCTCTCATTATTTGCATGGGAGACATCTCACTGTCACGCCGCTGCGCTGTTGTGCTGTTCCTGCCTTACTGGCTTCAGGCACCGGCGATGACGTCATCATCTACACGCCCCTCTTCTGATGCTGGTTCAAGATCACTCCTGTGGCATGAATCCTGCCCTATGTAAGTACCTCAGTTGCTCCTGGGTGCTGTGTTTCTTAATATTACTGAACTGCTTTATAGTTACTGAACTCTGCTTGTCTGACCACTCTGCTTGCTTAATCCATAAAGTGCTGGATTGCTATATCGTTACTGAACTCTGCTTCTCTGACCACTCTGCTTGCTTAACCCCTAAAGTGCTGGATTGCTATTATGTTACTGAACTCTGCTTTTCTGACTTCTCTGCTTGCTTAACTCCTAAAGTACTGGATTGCCTTACCATTACTGAACTCTGCCTGTCTGACTATTCTATTGGTTTACCCCTGAACTGTTATACTGCTGTATTTCCTTTTGTTGATGACACCTGCCTGTTCCTGGTCATTCTATTGTTTTACCCCTGAACTGTTATACTGCTGGATTTCCTTTTGTTGCTGACACTTGCCTATTCCTGGTCATTCTATTGTTTTTCCCCTGAACTGCTATTCTGCTGGATTGTCTTCCTGTTACCGGACTCTGCCTGTCTTGACCCTTCTCTACCTTCATCCTATTTTCGTTAAGGACTACCCTGCCTTCTGTGAGTACTGCTTACCTCATTTCACATACTCACCAGCCCTATAATCCGTCAAAGACACACACATATCTTAGTTTAGTAATTTTCTCACGAAGACCATTTTGTTTTAACTAAACGTGGCTCTTTTGTAAATAGCATTTTATCTTGCATATAATGCATTAGGAGATCTCCATAGATACACAGAAAGAGACAGATGGACAGACTTTTAGTTGCAAACCTGGATTTTTAGGCGCTAAGAAGGTGACATGAATATATACATTAGAAAAATATATACAAGAACCAAAATTACACAGTAATTATCTGCTCAGTCTAGTAACTGTTTGCATAATGTTGAAATTCAGTAATATATAAATTGGAATTGCCATGGAACCAGTTTTCCAAATAAATATCAGCTGCCTTGAAAACTTATACAATTACATTTTAGTCTACTAAATGGCATCACAACCTACTGCAAACTCACACAATACCTAAAGACTGAAATAACATATTTCTACTATTTAGCCCAAACTTAAATGGGAAGGGGGGGGGGGAGTCTACACTCATGATCTGTCTTAAATGGCTCCCCAACAGCTTGTCTACAACTCAGATGTTACTTACCTTCCGTAGGTTGGTATCAAGCTCTGGTTACCATAGTCATATCATTTTCCCTCTGTATGAGCGTCACTGTCCTCGTTTTGACTGGAACACACACACCAGTTAATTTTTGGTTCCTGTTCACGTGACTCAAAAGATGTCAGTTCCGGTTTTTCATGACGTTTTTTCTGGCTGGTCATACTCCAATATATTTGCAGTTCTATCAGTCAATTTCTCAGATGACATATTTGTAGTTCTTTTACGTGTGCCATATTTGTAAGTTCTTTGGTCTTCCTGTAAAGCGGTTCAAGCAATGAGGCCAATGATGAGAGTGGTGCAGGGTGGGTCTCCCGGTACCTCTGATCATACAGTGCACTGCTAATCTGGCCAGCTGTCATGTCATAATAATTAAATAAGTATAGAGCATACAGTCTTAAAAAAATGTTCAGCTGCCATGTTGGCCCACCAGTGGGTCCTAATGGCCCGGCCCAATCCGGCCCTGAAATTAAATAAAATTATCTAAAGTACAAAAAAAAACCCCCACTAAATTACAGAAAATAATAAACAAATTACAAGAATTTAAAACTAATTACACCTAATCTAATCCCCCTAAAAAAATAAAAAAGCCCCCCCAAAATAAAAAAGCCCTACCCTACACTAAATTACAAATAGCCCTTAAAAGGGCCTTTTGCGGGGCATTGCCCCAAAGTAATCAGCTCTTTAACGTGGAAAAAAAAAGTACAAATCACCCCCCCAACATTAAAACCCACCACCCACACGACCAACCCTAATTTAAAACCCACCTAATCCCCCCATAAAAAAACCTAACACTAACCCCTTGAAGATCACCTTACCGGGAGACGTCTTCACCCAACCGGGCCGAAGTCCTCAACAAAGCCAGGAGAAGTATTCATCCAAGCCGGGCGAAGTGGTCCTCCAGACGGGCACAAGTCTTCATCCAGACGGCATCTTCTATCTTCATCCATCCGGCGTGGAGCGGGTCCATCTTCAAGACATCCGACGCGGAGCATCGTCTTCATCTGATGGCTCTTCTGGAATGAAGGTTCCTTTAAATGACGTCATCCAAGATGGCGTCCCTTCAATTCTGATTGAAGAAGATAGAAGATGCCGTCTGGATGAAGACTTCTGCCCGTCTGGAGGACCACTTCGCCCGGTTTGGATGAAGACTTCTCCCGGCTTCGTTGAGGACTTCAGCACGGTTGGGTATAGACGTCTCCCGGTAAGGTGATCTTCAAGGGGTTAGTGTTAGTTTTTTTTTTTAAGGCGGGATTGGGTGGGTTTTAGACTAGGGTTGGTTGTGTGGGTGGTGGGTTTTAATGTTGAGGGGGTGATTGTACTTTTTTTTACAGGTAAAAGAGCTGATTACTTTGGGGCAATGCCTCGCAAAAGGCCCTTTTAAGGGCTATTTGTAATTTAGTGTAGGGTATGGCTTTTTTATTTGGGGGGGGGGGTTATTTTTTTTAGGGGGATTAAATTAGTAGATTAGGTGTAATTAGTTTAAAATTCTTGCAATTTGTTTATTATTTTCTGTAATTTAGTGTTTGTTTTTTTTGTACTTTAGATAATTTTATTTAATGTATGGAATTAATTTTATTATAGTGTAGTGTTAGGTGTAATTGTAACTTAGGTTATGTTTTATTTTACAGGTACTTTTGTATTTATTTTAGCTAGGTAGTTATTAAATAGTTAATAACTATTTAATAACTATTCTACCAAGTTAAAATAAATACAAACTTGCCTGTAAAATAAAAATAAACCCTAAGCTAGCTACAATGTAATTATTAGTTATATTGTAGCTAGCTTAGGGTTTATTTTATAGGTAGGTATTTAGTTTTAAATAGGAATAATGTAGTTAATGATAGTTATTTTATTTAGATTTATTAAAATTATATTTAAGTTAGGGGGTGTTAGGGTTAGGGTTAGACTTAGATTTAGGGGTTAATAAGTTTAATATAGTGGCGACGATGTTGGGGGCGGCAGATTTGGGGTTAATAAATGTAGGTAGGTGTGGGTGATGTTAGGGATGGCAGATTAGGGGTTAATAATATTTAACTAGTGTTTGCGAGGTGGGAGTGCGGTGGTTTAGGGGTTAATATATTTATTATAGTGGCGGCTATGTCCGGTTCGGCAGATAAGGGGTTAACATTTTTATTTTAGTGTTTGCAATGTGGGGGGGCCTCGGTTTAGGGGTTAATAGGTAGTTTATGGGTGTTAGTGTACTTTTTAGCACTTTAGTTAAGAGTTTTATGCTACGGCATTGTAGTGTAAAAGTCTTGACTACTGACTTTTAAATGCGGTACCAGTCTTGACAGGAGAGGGTCTACTGCTCATTTTTGGTCAGACTCGTAATCCCGGCGCTATGCAAGTCCCATTAAAAATATAGGATACGCAATTGGATTTGACCAAAAAAAGTGAGCGGTACACCTGTACGTGCAAGACTCGTAATACCAGCGGGCGTTAAAAAGCAGCGTTGGGACTGGCCAATGCTGCTTTTTAAGCCTAACGCAAGACTCGTAATCTAGCCGTTAGTTTGCCAGAGAGAAGAAGATTAGAGCATAATTGTATGAATTTGTTTCATGCAGACTCAGTGAGGATGTTTATGTCAGCACAATAGATCAATGTGACAGGAACAGATTGGAGGTTTTGCAATCCAATGCAAGATTCATATATTTCACAGCCAGAATATTCCTTTAACATCAAATTTAGCTACCTCATTTGTAATGATGAATATGCAAAACAGTAATCAAAGTTATATTTGTGGCAATGTGGTTATTCTTGGTTCTAGCAGCCTCTGTTGTCTGGGGGTCTCTAGTGAACATATGCACAGTTACAATTACAACATTTCATTTATTTTCAAAGCATATCTTTCACATGTAAAGCTGAACAGACAAAGCTTCAAACCACATATTTTTTAAGCAAATTAACATTCTGAATTTTTTTTAAATGATGGTAACTCTCACCTTTAAAAAAAATCAGATCCAGAATGTCAGTGATATTTTAGATGGAGTTGTAATGAAAATGCTCTATAACTTTTTATAATAGATATAAAATTCAAATGCCCCAAGCATTTTATATTAACATTCTCAGATATATATAGATATATATATGTAAAAATAAAAAGTATTTTTTTCCTATATGAAGAACATTGGAATGTAAAATATTTGTAACGCCCTTCGGGTTGCACATTTTAGGTCTAACGCAGTGTTGGGTTAGGGCATATGAAGAATTAGTTGTCTTATGGAGCGGTATGTAAATGTTAAATATAAAATATTGAAAAATATTAATAATTAATGTAAACAATTATTATATATATTCTAAAATATCAAATATTCTAAAATATCAATATAATATATAGTTTACAGTATTTATAATAATTAATTATAATTATTATTATCAGTTATTTGTATATATATATATATATATATATATATATATATATATATATATATATATATATATATATATATATATATATATATATATGTACAGAATATACAGACCGCAGACTTATTATTTCTTTATTATGGTGACTTATCAGGGACAATCTCCACTTCTTCAGATCAACCTGAACAAGTAAACAAACAGTGTATTTAAAAGGGACTTTAAACACTTTGAGATGGTAATTTAAAATGATATATATAAAAGTCTGCAATATACTTTCATTATATATTTTGTCCCCATTTCCTGTAATTCCATTCTAGATAGAAATGAAAGTGCAGAACACTATTACGTTCCAAACAGCCATTGGCTGCACGCTCAGGTGACCTATTGATAACTGTCTCTGATTGGCCACAGCAGAGAAGTGATAATAGATAGAGGATGGTCATTCTTGGCCTGTAGGATATAATTCCTATCTGTAGGTTTGCAAAAGAGAGTGGTGTCAAGTGACCCATTCCTTTTATAAATCCACAAGTGTAAAAAATCTATTTGTTGTGTATCCATCTGGACCTTGAATCTGATAGGGGTTGGTAAAAAAAAAAAAATTAATTCCCTCAATGTCTCAGCTTAACCCCTCCATATGAAAATAGAGATCATCTATATATTGCATGTAATTCAGTATTTGCAGTTTGTGATACATATCCATGATCATGGTCTCATACTGTTCCATATAGAGGTTAGCATATGATGGGACCACTTTGGACCCCATTGCAGTTGATACAACTTCTTCTTGAAGCTGAAATAATTAAATGTCAGACAGAGTTCCAGTAATGTTAGCAGGAATTCAGCTGGTTGTCCAATGTAAGGGTAGTGTGACAAAGTTTGTACAATAGATTTCAGGCCTTCGTCATGTGGGATAGCAGTATACAAGCTGTTTATATACAGTGTTACCAATAGATCAGCATCCGTAATGTCCTTGACCTTTTGTAAATTCTTTATGACATTAAGTGAATCCCTTACATATGAACCAATATTATACACTAGTGGTTAAAGTAAGTGGTCCATGAATTCTGCTAGTGGTTGCCCCTAGCAGATACTTTGGGTCTCGCCAGGGGATGTTCAAGGTTTTTGTGTATTTTTGGCAACATGTAGACAATTGGGCTAATAGGGTATTTTACTGAAAGGTGTTCAAATTCCTTGTCGATGATCCTCCCTCCTGTTTATCCCATAGCAAAATATTGTCAATCAATGTTTTGAATTTAGATATAGGGTCAGACTGTAGTGGACTATAGGTTTCCAAATCTAGTAGTTGTTGTTGTACTTCCCCCCTATAATACTGGTAATCAATGACCACCACTGCTCCACCCTTGTCAGCACTCCAAATCACTATCTTAGGGTCATTTGCTAAGGTTTCCAGCATATAATATTCATCCTTAGTTAGATTCAGTCTCATTCATGTAGTTCTTGAGTCAGCAAGAGGACTTGGATAACATTCTTCTAAAAGTTTTGATGCTGGCTGAGGTGTTAATTGGTTCAAATGTTCTTGGCCGTCTTATCTGTTTTGCCATCTCACCGCTGTGTCTCTTAATTTGTGTTGTTGTTGGAATTTTTTAATGTCTATGTATGTATCAAAATGATCATTTGGGGATGAAATTCAACCCCTTATTCAGCAAGCTAAGTTATACTGAAGTTAATTTACTGATATTGACCACTATATTGTGTTCTGCTATATTGGAGGTAAAGGAGGATTTCTTGTAGTAATTACCTTGGCTTCCAGATTTGGTGGTCACCCCTAAAAAAGTATTCGTAGTCTGTGTATGACCTAATCCCTGTGCTTGAGTTGTGTCAGAATCAGATCCTGAGCTCGTATCCACAGTATTAAGGTGCCTGCTCCTGTATTGTCTTTCAGCTAGATTACAAGTTTAAGCGTTATTCTTTAACGCTGAAAATATGGTCATTTCAGCATAAAAACAGCACCGCAGCCATTACAAGTCTTGTCGGTATAGGTGTACCGCAAGCCTTTTAGCCTGTAACGCAATGTCAGTACCTCACTCTTAAAAATGACGTTTTTTAATGGGATGTCCATAGCGCTGATATTACGAGTTTTGCGTTTTGGCTAAAAAAACGGCGTTACACCCTATAACGACAAGATCCGTAATGCCATCTAAAGTCAGTAGTTATGAGTTTTACGCTACAAATCTGTAACATAAAACTCATAACTAAAGTGTTACAAAGTACACTAAACACCCATTAACTACCTATTAACCCCTAAACTGAGGCCCTACCGCATCGCAAACACTATATTAAATTTATTAACCCCTAATCTTTTGCTCCCGACATCGCCGCCACTATAATTTTTTATTAACCCATATTCTGCCGCTCCCTGACATTGTCACCACTATAATAAACTTATTAACCCCTAAACCGCCGCCCTTTCGCATCACAAACACTATTTAAATATAATTAACCCCTAATCTGCCATCCGCCCACATCGCCCCCACCGCCGCCACTATAATAAACCTATTAACCTCTAAACCGCAAGCCCCCCCACAACAAAATAAACTAATTTAAACTATTAACCCCTAAACCGAAAAAAAACCCCGATCGGAATAAACTAAATTAAACTAGTAACCGCTAAACCTAACCATAACCCTAACTTTAAAATTACAATTTACCTAGCTTAAATTAAATTAAAACTTACCTGACAAATCAAAAAAATTAAGTTTGAACTAACAATTAAACTAATATAATTATTAAACTAAAATGAAACTAACTACCAATTAAATTAAACTAAACTACTCATTAAAAGAATCCTAACACTACTCTAAAAATTACAAACTATCTAATTACAAAAAAAGACTAAATTACAAAAAATAACAAACACTACAGTATGAAAAAAGTACGAAATTATCAAAAATAAAAAAGAATTACACCTAATCTAATAGCCCTATCAAAATAAAAAAGCCCACCCAAAATAAAAGAAACCTAGCCTGCAATAAACTACCAATGGCCCTTAAAAGGGCCTTTTGTAGGGCATTGCCCTAAGTTAAACAGCTCTTTTACCTGTAAAAAGAAAAATACAAAGTCCCCGCAACAGTAAAACCCACCACCCAACCAACCCCCCAAAATAAAAAACCTAACTCTAATAAAAACCTAAGCTACCCACTGAAAAGGGCATTTGGATGGGCATTGCCCTTAAAAGGGCATTTAGCTCTTTAACATGCCCAAACCCTAAACTAAAAATAAAACCCACTCAAAAAACTTGCAGTTTTTGAAGTCCCGCTTGAACGATCTTCATCCCGGCGGAGAAGTCCTCATCCAGGCGGCGAGAAGTCTTTATCCAGACAGCCTCTTCAATCTTCATCCCGGCAGCGAAGTCCTCATCTAAGCGGCGAGAAGTCTTCATCCAGACGGCCTCTCCAATCTTCATCCAGGCGGCATCTTCTATCTTGATCCCTGCGGTGCGGAGTGGGTCCATCCTAAAGGCGCAGGACATCCTCTTCATACGGTCGCTGCTGTACAATGAATCTTTAATGCAATGGTATGCGATCCATGATGGCGTCCCTTGCATCAGCCTATAGGAATTAAAGCTGCTAAAATCCTATTGGCTGTTCAATACAGTCAATAGGATTTAAGCAGATCTAATTCTATTGGATGATGAATCAGCCAATAGAATGAGAGCTGCTTAAATCCTATTGGCTGTTAAAATCCCCATAGTGCCCGCACAAGCCGGGTTTTTTAAAACTTGTAATGGCAGCGCTATAGGGGATTAAATAACGCCACTTTTGTTGCGTTCATTAATTTCCCTATAGCGCTCAAAACTCGTAATCTAGGCGTATGTCTTCTATGTCTATAGGGTCTCCTTTCCACAGCACCAGATGCCAAACCATATACACATCTTTCTTTGTAGTCTTTCTCCAAGTTACTAAGTTTACTGTTCTTAAATGCTGTAAGCTAAACTTTACTGTCAGCAACTTGTTTGATTCTGTTCATCCATTCTTCAGACTTTATATATATTATAAATTACATGATCTTGCAATTTAGAGTAGGTAATTTTTTCTTTACAATCACCTAGATTACAAGTTTTGCGTTCGGGTTTTAACGCTGAAAAAATGGTAATTTCAGCGTTAAAACAGCACCGCAGCCATTACAAGTCTTGTCGGTATAGCTGTACTACAAGCCTTTTAGCCTGTAATGCAATCAGCCAATAGGATTGAAGTTTAATCCTATTGGCTGATCCAATGAGCCAATAGGATTGAGCTGGAAATCTAATGGCTGATTGGATCAGCCAATAGAATGCTAGCTCAATCCTATTGGCTGATTGCATCAGCCAATAGGATTTTTTCTACCTTAATTCCGATTATCAGTCAATCGGAATTGAAGGGACATCATCATATTGGATGACGTCATTTAAAGGAACCTTCATTCTTCAGTCGGCCGTCGTTTGAAGAGGTTGCTCTGCGTCGGATGTCTTGAAGATGGAGCCGCTCTGCGCTGGATGGATGAAGTTAGAAGATACCACCTGGATGAAGACTTCTGCCCGTCTGGAGGACCTCTTCTGCCCATCTGGAGGACCACTTCTGCCCATCTGGAGGACCACTTCTGCCGGCTTCGTGGAGGAATTCAGCCCGGTTGGGTGAAAACTTCTCAAGGTAGGGTGATCTTCAAGGGGTTAGTGTGTTTTTTTAAGGGGGGATTGGGTGGGTTTTAGAGTAGGGTTGGTTATGTGAGTGGTGGGTTTTAATGTTGGGGGGGTTGTAATATTTTTTTACAGGTAAAAGAGCTGATTACTTTGGGGCAATGCCCCGCAAAAGGCTCTTTAAGGGCTAATTGTAATTTAGTGTAGGGTAGGGTGTTTTTTATTTTGGGGGGCTTTTTTATTTTGTTAGGGGGATTAGAGTAGGTGTAATTAGTTTAAAATTCTTGTAATTATTTTATTATTTTCTGTAATTTAGTGTTTGTTTTTTTTCGTACTTTAGATAATTAATTTAAATTATAATTAATTGTATTTAGTTTAGGTAATTAATTTAATTATAGTGTAGTGTTAGGTGTAATTGTAACATAGGTTAGGTTTTATTTTACAGGTAAATTTGTATTTATTTTAACTAGGTAGTTATTAAATAGTAATAACTATTTTATAACTATTGTACCTAGTTAAAATAAATACAAACTTGCCTGTAAAATAAAAATAAACCCTAAGCTAGCTACAATGTAACTATTAGTTATATTTTAGCTAGTTTAGGGTTTATTTTATAGGTAAGTATTTAGTTTTAAATAGGAACAATTTAGTTAATGATAGTAATTTTATTTAGATTTATTAAAATTATATTTCAGTTAAGGGGTGTTAGGTTTAGGGTTAGACTTAGGTTTAGGGGTTAATAACTTTATTATAATGGCGGCAACGTTGTGGGCAGCAGATTAGGGGTTAATAAATGTAGTTAGGTTGCAGCGACATTGGGGGCGGCAGATTAGGGGTTAAGAAATATAATGTAGGGATCAGCGATGTTGGGGGCATCAGATTAGGGGTTCATAAGTATAATGTCGGTGGCGGCGGAGTCCGGAGCAGCAGATTAGGGGTTAATAATATAATGCAGGTGTCAGTGATGTTGGGGGCATCAGATTAGGGGTTAATAAGTGTAAGATTAGAGTTGTTTAGACTCAGGGTTAATGTTAGGGTGTTAGGTGTAGACATAAAATGTATTTGCCCAAAGGAATCACTGGGGCTGCGTTAGGAGCTTTACGCTGCTTTTTTGCAGGTGTTTTTTTTCAGCCGGCTCTCCCCCATTGATTCCTATGGGGAAATCGTGCATGAGCATGTTTAGCCAGCTCACCACTACCGTAAGCAGCGCTGGTATTGAGGTGAGATGTGGAGCTAAATTTTGCTCTTCGCTCACTTTTTTGTGGTTAACGCCGGGTTTGTAAAAACCGTAATACCAGCGCTGTCTGCAAGTGAGTGGTGAGGGAAAACTGCTCATTAGCACCGCACCCCTGTTAACGCAAAACTTGTAATCTAGGTGAGTGTTTTTTATTTTTTGTAATGCTATGTTTTAGTGTAAGGTAGCTTAGGTTTTATTTCACAGGTAAGTTTGTATTTATTTTAACTAGGTAGTTAATAAATGGTTAATAACTATTTACTTACTAGTCTACCTAGTTAAAATAAATACAAACTTACCTGTGAAATAAAAATAAAACCTAAGCTAGTTACAATATAACTATTAGTTATATTGTAGCAAGTTTAGGTTTTATTTTACAGGTAACTATCGGCTAGATTACGAGTCTTGCGTTAGCCTTAAAAAGCAGCGTTGAGAGGTCAATAGAATGCGACCTCAATCCTATTGGCTGTTCCAATCAGATCAGATTTTTTCTACCTTAATTCCGATTGACTGATAGAATTCTATCAGCCAATTGGAATTGAAGGGACGCCATCTTGGATGACGTCATTTAAGGGAACCTTAATAGAATGCGACCTCTATCCTATTGGCTGTTCCAATCAGCCAATAGGATTGAAGTTCAATCCTATTGGCTGATTGCATTAGCCAATAGGATTTATTCTACCTTAATTCCGATTGACTGATAGAATTCTATCAGCCAATTGGAATTGAAGGGACGCCAACCTTCATTCAGTCGTCGGATGAAGAACAAAGAGGATGTCTTGAAAATGGACCCGCTCCATGCCAGATGGATGAAGATAGAAGATGCCGCCTGGATGAAGACTTCTGCCCGTCTGGAGGACCTCTTCTGGCCGGCTTGGATTAAGACTTCTGCCCATCTGGAGGACCACTTTGCCCGGCTTCGTTGAGGACTTCGGCCCAGTTGGGTGATGACTTCTCAAGGTAGGGTGATCTTCAAGGGGTTAGTGTTAGGTTTTATTAAGGGGGGATTGGGTGGGTTTTAGAGTAGGGTTGGTTGTGTGGGTAGTGGGTTTTAATGTTTTCTGGGGTATTGTACTTTTTTTTACAGGTAAAAGAGCTGATTACTTTGGGGCAATGCCCCGCAAAAGGCCCTTTTAAGGGCTATTTGTAATTTAGTATAGGGTAGGGCTTTTTATTATTTTGGGGGGCCTTTTTATTTTATTAGGGGGATTAGATTAGGTGTAATTAGTTTAAAAAACTTGTAATTATTTTATTATTTTCTGTAATTTAGTGGTGTTTTTTTCCGTACTTTAGATAATTGTATTTAATTGTATTTAATTGTAGTTAATTTAGGGAATTAATTTAATTATAGTGTAGTGTTAGATGTAATTGTAACTTAGGTTAGGTTTTATTTTACAGGTAACTTTGTATTTATTTTAACTAGATAGCTATTAAATAGTTAATAACTATTTAATAACTATTCTACCTAGTTAAAATAAATACAAAGTTGCCTGTAAAAAAAAAAAAAAAAAATCCTAAAATAGCTACACTGTAACTATTAGTTATATTGTAGCTATCTTAGGCCTAGATTTGGAGTTCGGCGGTAAAAGGGCTGTTAACGCTCCGCGGGTTTTTTTCTGGCCGCACCATAAATTTAACTCTGGTATCGAGAGTTCAAACAAATGCTGCGTTAGGCTCCAAAAAAGGAGCGTAGAGCATATTTACCGCAAATGCAACTCTCGATACCAGAGTTGCTTACGGACGCGGCCGGCATCAAAAACGTGCTCGTGCACGATTCTCCCATAGGAAACAATGGGGCTGTTTGAGCTGAAAAAAAACCTAACACCTGCAAAAAAGCAGCGTTCAGCTCTTAACGCAGCCCCATTGTTTTATATGGGGAAACACTTCCTACGTCTGCACCTAACACTCTAACATGTACCCCGAGTCTAAACACCCCTAACCTTACACTTATTAACCCCTAATCTGCCGCCCCCGCTATCGCTGACCCCTGCATTACACTTTTAACCCCTAATCTGCCGCTCCGTAAACCGCCGCCACCTACGTTATCCCTATGTACCCCTAATCTGCTGCCCTAACATCGCCGACCCCTATGTTATATTTATTAACCCCTAATCTGCCCCCCACAACGTCGCCGACACCTGCCTACACTTATTAACCCCTAATCTGCCGAGCGGACCTGAGCGCTACTATAATAAAGTTATTAACCCCTAATCCGCCTCACTAACCCTATCATAAATAGTATTAACCCCTAATCTGCCCTCCCTAACATCGCCGACACCTACCTTCAATTATTAACCCCTAATCTGCCGACCGGAGCTCACCGCTATTCTAATAAATGTATTAACCCCTAAAGCTAAGTCTAACCCTAACACTAACACCCCCCTAAGTTAAATATAATTTTTATCTAACGAAATAAATTAACTCTTATTAAATAAATGATTCCTATTTAAAGCTAAATACTTACCTGTAAAATAAATCCTAATATAGCTACAATATAAATTATAATTATATTATAGCTATTTTAGGATTAATATTTATTTTACAGGCAACTTTGTAATTATTTTAACCAGGTACAATAGCTATTAAATAGTTAAGAACTATTTAATAGTTACCTAGTTAAAATAATAACAAATTTACCTGTAAAATAAATCCTAACCTAAGATATAATTAAACCTAACACTACCCTATCAATAAAATAATTAAATAAACTACCTACAATTACCTACAATTAACCTAACACTACACTATCAATAAATTAATTAAACACAATTGCTACAAATAAATACAATTAAATAAACTATCTAAAGTACAAAAAATAAAAAAGAACTAAGTTACAGAAAATAATAAAATATTTACAAACATAAGAAAAATATTACAACAATTTTAAACTAATTACACCTACTCTAAGCCCCCTAATAAAATAACAAAGCCCCCCAAAATAAAAAATTCCCTACCCTATTCTAAAATACAAATATTACAAGCTCTTTTACCTTACCAGCCCTGAACAGGGCCCTTTGCGGGGCATGCCCCAAGAATTTCAGCTCTTTTGCCTGTAAAAAAAAACATACAATACCCCCCCCCCAACATTACAACCCACCACCCACATACCCCTAATCTAACCCAAACCCCCCTTAAATAAACCTAACACTACCCCCCTGATGATCTTCCTACCTTGTCTTCACCATGCCAGGTTCACCGATCCGTCCTGGCTCCAAGATCTTCATCCAACCCAAGCGGGGGCTAGACATCCACTGAAGAAGTCCAGAAGAGGGTCCAAAGTCTTCCTCCTATCCGGCAAGAAGAGGACATCCGGACCGGCAAACATCTTCTCCAAGCGGCATCTTCTATCTTCTTCCATCCGATGACGACCGGCTCCATCTTGAAGACCTCCAGCGCGGATCCATCCTCTTCTTCCGACGACTAGACGACGAATGACGGTTCCTTTAAGGGACGTCATCCAAGATGGCGTCCCTCGAATTCCGATTGGCTGATAGGATTCTATCAGCCAATCGGAATTAAGGTAGGAATTTTCTGATTGGCTGATGGAATCAGCCAATCAGAATATAGTTCAATCCGATTGGCTGATCCAATCAGCCAATCAGATTGAGCTCGCATTCTATTGGCTGTTCCGATCAGCCAATAGAATGCGAGCTCAATCTGATTGGCTGATTGGATCAGCCAATCGGATTGAACTATATTCTGATTGGCTGATTCCATCAGCCAATCAGAAAATTCCTACCTTAATTCCGATTGGCTGATAGAATCCTATCAGCCAATCGGAATTCGAGGGACGCCATCTTGGATGACGTCCCTTAAAGGAACCGTCATTCGTCGTCTAGTCGTCGGAAGAAGAGGATGGATCCGCGCTGGAGGTCTTCAAGATGGAGCCGGTCGTCATCGGATGGAAGAAGATAGAAGATGCCGCTTGGAGAAGATGTTTGCCGGTCCGGATGTCCTCTTCTTGCCGGATAGGAGGAAGACTTTGGACCCTCTTCTGGACTTCTTCAGTGGATGTCTAGCCCCCGCTTGGGTTGGATGAAGATCTTGGAGCCAGGACGGATCGGTGAACCTGGCATGGTGAAGACAAGGTAGGAAGATCATCAGGGGGGTAGTGTTAGGTTTATTTAAGGGGGGTTTGGGTTAGATTAGGGGTATGTGGGTGGTGGGTTGTAATGTTGGGGGGGGGGTATTGTATGTTTTTTTTTACAGGCAAAAGAGCTGAAATTCTTGGGGCATGCCCCGCAAAGGGCCCTGTTCAGGGCTGGTAAGGTAAAAGAGCTTGTAATATTTGTATTTTAGAATAGGGTAGGGAATTTTTTATTTTGGGGGGCTTTGTTATTTTATTAGGGGGCTTAGAGTAGGTGTAATTAGTTTAAAATTGTTGTAATATTTTTCTTATGTTTGTAAATATTTTATTATTTTCTGTAACTTAGTTCTTTTTTATTTTTTGTACTTTAGATAGTTTATTTAATTGTATTTATTTGTAGCAATTGTGTTTAATTAATTTATTGATAGTGTAGTGTTAGGTTAATTGTAGGTAATTGTAGGTAGTTTATTTAATTATTTTATTGATAGGGTAGTGTTAGGTTTAATTATATCTTAGGTTAGGATTTATTTTACAGGTAAATTTGTTATTATTTTAACTAGGTAACTATTAAATAGTTCTTAACTATTTAATAGCTATTGTACCTGGTTAAAATAATTACAAAGTTGCCTGTAAAATAAATATTAATCCTAAAATAGCTATAATATAATTATAATTTATATTGTAGCTATATTAGGATGTATTTTACAGGTAAGTATTTAGCTTTAAATAGGAATTATTTATTTAATAAGAGTTAATTTATTTCGTTAGATAAAAATTATATTTAACTTAGGGGGGTGTTAGTGTTAGGCTTAGCTTTAGGGGTTAATACATTTATTAGAATAGCGGTGAGCTCCGGTCGGCAGATTAGGGGTTAATAATTGAAGGTAGGTGTCGGCGATGTTAGGGAGGGCAGATTAGGGGTTAATACTATTTATGATAGGGTTAGTGAGGCGGATTAGGGGTTAATAACTTTATTATAGTAGCGCTCAGGTCCGCTCGGCAGATTAGGGGTTAATAAGTGTAGGTAGGTGTCGGCGACGTTGAGGGGGGCAGATTAGGGGTTAATAAATATAATATAGGGGTCGGCGATGTTAGGGGTAGCAGATTAGGGGTACATAGGGATAACGTAGGTGGCGGCGATTTGCGGTCGGAAGATTAGGGGTTAATTATTTTAAGTAGCTTGCGGCGACGTTGTGGGGGGCAAGTTAGGGGTTAATAGATATAATACAGGGGTCGGCGGTGTTAGGGGCAGCAGATTAGGGGTACATAAGTATAACGTAGGTGGCGGTCGGCAGATTAGGGGTTAAAAATTTTAATCGAGTGGCGGCGATGTGGGGGGACCTCGGTTTAGGGGTACATAGGTAGTTTATGGGTGTTAGTGTACTTTAGGGTACAGTAGTTAAGAGCTTTATAAACCGGCGTTAGCCAGAAAGCTCTTAACTCCTGCTATTTTCAGGCGGCTGGAGTTTTGTCGTTAGAGCTCTAACGCTCACTGCAGAAACGACTCTAAATACCGGCGTTAGGAAGATCCCATTGAAAAGATAGGCTACGCAAATGGCGTAGGGGGATCTGCGGTATGGAAAAGTCGCGGCTGCAAAGTGAGCGTTAGACCCTTTAATCACTGACTCCAAATACCAGCGGGCGGCCAAAACCAGCGTTAGGAGCCTCTAACGCTGGTTTTGACGGCTACCGCCGAACTCTAAATCTAGGCCTTAGGGTTTATTTTATAGCTATTTAGTTTTAAATAGGAATAATTTAGTTAATTGTAGTAATTTTATTTAGATTTATTTAAATTATATTTAAGTTAGGGGGGTGTTAGGGTTAGACTTAGATTTAGGGGTTAATAACTTTATTATAGTGGCGGCGACGTTGGGGGCGGCAGATTAGGGATTAATAAATGTAGTTAGGTTGCGGCGACATTGGGGGATGGCAGATTAGGGGTTAATAAATATAATGTAGGTGTCGGCGATGTTGGGGGCAGCAGATTAGGGGTTAATACATATAATGTAGGTAGCGGCGGTGTCCGGAGCGGAAAATTAGGGGTTAATAATATAATGCAGGTGTCAGCGATGTTGGGGGCGGTCAGATTAGGGGTTAATAAGTGTAAGATTAGGGGTGTTTAGACTTGGGGTTCATTTTAGGGTGTTAGGTGTAGACATAAATGTATTTTCCCCATAGGAATAAATGGGGCTGCATTAGGAGCTTTACGCTGCTTTTTTGCAGGTGTTAGGTTTTTTTTCAGCCGGCTCTCCCCCATTGATTCCTATGGGGAAATCGTGCATGAGTACATTTTGCCAGCTCACCGCTACCGTAAGCAGCACTGGTATTGAGGTGAGATGTGGAGTAAAATTTTGCTCTCCGCTCACTTTTCTGCGGCTAACGCCGGGTTTGTAAAAACCCTTAATACCAGCGTTGTCTGTAGGTGAGCAGTGAGGGAAAACTGATCGTTAGCCACCATTACCGATAAAACTCAGAATCTAGCCGTATGTATTTAGTTTTAAATAGGTATTATTTAGTTAATAATTGTAACTTTAATTTAGATCTATTTTTATTATGTTAAGGTTAGGGGGTGTTAGGTTTAGGGTTAAGGTTAGGTTTAGGGTTAGGGTTACAGTTAGGTTTAGGGGTTAATAGTTTAATTTAGGTTGTTGCGATGTGGGGGCTGGCGGTTTAGGGGTTAATAGGTTTATTTAGTGGTAGTGATGTGGGAGGCCAGAGGTTTAGGGGTTAATAGCTTTATTTAGTGGTGGCAATGTCGGGGAGCGGCGGAATAGGGGTTAATAGATTTATTATAGTGTGGGCGATGTTGGGGTGCAGGGGAATAGGGGTTAATAACTTTAGTATAGTGGCGGCAATATCGGGAGCGGCAGATTAGGGGTTAATAGATTTATTTTGGTGGCAGTGATATCGGGAGCGGCAGATTAGAGGTTAATAACTTTATGTAGGTGTCGGTGATGTCGGGGATGGCAGATTAGGGGTGTTTAGACATGGGGTTTATGTTAGGGTGTTTAAACGTTACTTTTTTTCCCCATAGACATCAATGGTGCTGCGTTACGGAGCTTTTCATTCCGCGATCACAGGTGTTAGGTTTTTTTCTAACCCACTCTCCCCATTGATGTCTATGGGGAAAGCGTGCACGGGCATGTCAAAACAGCGCTTGTATTTTGTGCGGTATGGAGCTCAATGCAACCATATCACACGCACAAGCTGGCTGTTTCAAAACTTGTAATGGCTGCGCTATAGGGGTGAAATAATGCAACTTTTGTTGCGTTCGTTAAATTCTACCCGAGAGTGAATAATTGTAGTTCATCTGGCACAGACAGAAGTTTTAGATACTTTGTTTAGAACAAATGTATGTGGCTATGTATGTATAGCTAGTACTGCAGGAAAAGAATAGACATAAATACAATAATACAACTAATATTGATCAATATGATTTAAATCACTTTAAAATAGTACTTGCAAAACATAAAAGCCAGTTAGCAGCATAGCAGACAGTTGACTGACTGAATGTTGAAAAAAGTTGCCACTCTAAATACAAAATAAATATATTACAGAGCATATGTTAAAAACAAGTACAAAAGCAGTGACAGTTATAACAAATCATTTTGATGATCACAGTATAAAAACACCCCACAGCAATCACATTTCTCATTATTTTACTGGAGCCTGGTAGGCACAGTCTCTTCAGAATATTAATGATGGAAATGAACAATTACACACAGTAAATAATAAATATGAATTACCATAAAAGCTACATATTTATGTGTGCTTGTCAAAGCTTTTGTAGGTATTATAAATTAAAGTTATATACTTTAGTGATAGAGCACTAAACAAAACATACTAACTTGGAAGAAAAACAAACAAACATTACATTGATTAACATTAAAAAACACTACATACATTTTATTTGTTTCATGAAAATCAGGCAAAAGTTAAGCCAAAATCCAGTTACAGCTTTGCTATATATATAAAGATTAATGTATTAAACCAAACTAATTCTTCACAATTTGAACAGATATGTGGGTTATTTTTCATATTTTTCTATACTGAAACAGAAGTATGCTTAAAAACATTTATTCAGCATATTTTGCATCAGATATTAACCTCTTAAAAGGACAGTCAACACCAGAATTTTTGTTGTTTAAAAATAAAGATAATCTCTTTATTACCCATTCCCCATTTTTGCATAACCAACTCAGTTATAATAATACACATTTTACCTCTGTAATTACCTTGTATCTAAGCTTCTGCTGACTGCCCCCTTATTTCAGTTCTTTTGACAGACTTGAATTTTAGCCAATCAGTGCTCACTCCTAGGTCACTTCACGTGCATGAGCTCAATGTTATCTATATGAAACACATGAACTAATTCCCTCTAGTGGTCAAAATGCATTCAGATTAGAGACAGTCTTCAAGGTCTGAGAAATTAGCATATAAACCTCCTAGTTTTAGCTTTCAATTAAGAATACCAGGGGAACAAAGCAAAATTGGTGATAAAAGTTAATTGGAAGTTGTTTAAAATTACATGCCCTATTTAAATCATGAAAGTTTTTTGGGACTTGACTGTCCCTTTAACCAAAATTGATGTAGATCTATGTCATGCGGTATGACGTCTATTGTACCACATGACATATATTTATGTTGCAGCTTCAGGAAGCTCCAGCAGAATCGACTGTCAATTGACTATCAGTGCTCCATTACCATATGAAGGCAGATGCCAGATCATTACAGACAGTGGCACTGTGTTTCACTGACTGTAACTATCCACTGCTTATGGGATGTGTGGGAGGGTGGGTGGCATAGAGGCGGAGAGAGGGGGAGAGATGGGGAGGGGGCTCTATGCTGCAAATTTTTTTTTTTTTTGGAGAGGGAGGGATGGGAATCTACACTACAGCAAAAGGGGAATTTAGGGTTGGGGGCACATCTAGAGAAAAAAAATGAATAAATAAAATAAAAACATATAAACGGGGTAGTGGCAGACCTAAGATGACCACCACTAGTGGGAGGGGAAAGGGTTAAAGAGCTGTATGATGGGGGGATCAGGGAGGTGGAAGGGTTGAGAAGAGATCACTATAATGCAGAAAAAATTATAATGCATTAAAAAATAATAATAAAAAAATGCTCTAAGCTGCATACAGTTAGACTATCTGCCAGTAACTAAGATAGTATTGACCAATGGGAGGTGAGGAAGGGAAGAGAGCTGTTTGGGAGGGATCAGGGATTAACCTTACAAGCTAACTGAATAAACCATTTACTGCCAGGAATTTCAAGTAAGGTACACAGCTGCAATTAGCTGCATTCTAATTGCCAAAAATGAATGGCAAAGCCATATATGTCTGCAATTTCTGAACAAAGGGGATCCCAGAGAAGCTTTCATAACCATTTATCTTATGAATGCAGTAGTTGTGTGTAAATAATTTCAGTGAGAAACCCAAAGTTTACGAAAGAGTTAATCATTTTTGTTATATGATTGTTTATGGCGGCCAAAAAGTGAAATTAAATATACCAAAATCGGCCCTGATCAATACCTTGAGTTGTCAACTTTAAAACTATACGGCTAGATTTAGAGTTTTGTCGGTAACGACCCGCGTAGCTAACGCTGGCTTTTTTTTCCCCGCACCTTTTAAATACCGCTGGTATTTAGAGTTCACAGAATGGCTGCGTTTTCAGAGCGTTAGGCTCCAAAAAGGGAGCGTACAGGCATATTTACCGCCACTGCAACTCTCAATACCAGCGTTGCTTACGGACGCGGCCAGCTTCAAAAACGTGCTCGTGCACGATTCCCCCATAGGAAACAATGGGGCAGTTTGAGCTGAAAAAAACCTAACACCTGCAAAAAAGCAGCGTTCAGCTCCTAACGCAGCCCCATTGTATCCTATGGGGAAACACTTCCTAAGTCTGCACCTAACACCCTAACATGTACCCCGAGTCTAAACACCCCTAACCTTACACTTATTAACCCCTAATCTGCCGCCCCCGCTATCGCTGACCCCTGCATATTATTATTAACCCCTAATCTGCCGCTCCGTACACTGCCGCAACCTACATTATACCTATGCACCCCTAATCTGCTGCCCCTAACACCGCCGACCCCTATATTATATTTATTAACCCCTAATCTGCCCCCCACAAGGTCGCCTCCACCTACCTACAATTATTAACCACTAATCTGCCAACCGTACCTCACCGCTACTCTAATAAATGTATTAACCCCTAAAGCTAACCCTAACACCCCCCTAAGTTAAATATAATTTAAATCTAACTAAATAAAATAAATCTTATTAAATAAATTATTCCTATTTAAAGCTAAATACTTACCTGTAAAATAAACCCTAATATAGCTACAATATAAATTATAATTATATTGTAGCTATTTTAGGGTTTATATTTATTTTACAGGCAACTTTGTAATTATTTTAACCAGGTACAATAGCTATTAAATAGTTAATAACTATTTAATAGTTACCTAGTTAAAATAATTACAAAATTACCTGTAAAATAAATCCTAACCTAAGTTACAATTAAACCTAACACTACACTATCAATAAATTAATTAAATAAAATACCTACAAATAAATACAATTAAATAAACTAACTAAAGTACAAAAAATAAAAAAACTAAGTTACAAAAAATAAAAAAAATAAGTTACAAACATAATAAAAATATTACAACAATTTTAAACTAATTACACCTACTCTAAGCCCCCTAATAAAATAACAAAGCCCCCCAAAATAAAAAATGCCCTACCCTATTCTAAAATTAAAATAGAAAAGCTCTTTTACCTTACCAGCCCTTAAAAGGGCCCTTTGCGGGGCATGCCCCAAAGAATTCAGCTCTTTTGCCTGCAAAAAAAAAACATACAATACCCCCCCAACATTGTAACCCACCACCCACATACCCCTAATCTAACCCAAACCCCCTTAAATAAACCTAACACTAAGCCCCTGAAGATCTTCCTACCTTGTGTTCACCATGCCAGGTATCACCGATCGCTCCAGGCTCTGAAGTCTTCATCCAAGCCCAAGCGGGGGCTGGCGATCCATCATCCAGCTGAAGTCTTCTATCAAGCAACGGCTGAAGAGGTCCAGAAGAGGCTCCAAAGTCTTCATGCTATCCGGGCAGAAGAGTAGATCCGGACCGGCAACCATCTTCTTCAAAGCGGTGACAAGCGGCTCCATGTTGAAGACCTCCGGCGCGGATCCATCCTCTTCTTGCGACGTCCTAAGTCCGAATGAAGGTTTCTTTAAATGACGTCATCCAAGATGGCGTCCCTCGAATTCCGATTGGCTGATAGGATTCTATCAGCCAATCGGAATTAAGGTAGGAAAATCTGATTGGCTGATGGAATCAGCCAATCAGATTCAAGTTCAATCCGATTGGCTGATCCATTCAGCCAATCAGATTGAGCTCGCATTCTATTGGCTGATCGGAACAGCGAATAGGATGCGAGCTCAATCTGATTGGCTGATTCAATCAGCCAATCAGATTTTCCCTACCTTAATTCCGATTGGCTGATAGAATCCTATGGATCCGCGCCGGAGGTCTTCAACATGGAGCCGCTTGTCACCGCTTTGAAGAAGATGGTTGCCGGTCCGGATCTAATCTTCTGCCCGGATAGGAGGAAGACTTTGGAGCCTCTTCTGGACCTCTTCAGCCGTCACTTGATAGAAGACTTCAGCCGAATGATGGATCTCCAGCCCCCGTTGGGCTTGGATGAAGATTTCGGATCCTGGAGCGATCGGTGATACCTGGCATGGTGAAGACAAGGTAGGAAGATCTTCAGGGGCTTAGTGTTAGGTTTATTTAAGGGGGGTTTGGGTTAGATTAGGGGTATGTGGGTGGTGGGTTGTAATGTTGGGGGGGGGGTATTGTATGTTTTTTTTTACAGGCAAAAGAGGTGAATTCTTTGGGGCATGCCCCGCAAAGGGCCCTTTTAAGGGCTGGTAAGGTAAAAGAGCTTTTCTATTTTAATTTTAGAATAGGGTAGGGCATTTTTTTTATTTTGGGGGGCTTTGTTATTTTATTAGGGGGCTTAGAGTAGGTGTAATTAGTTTAAAATTGTTGTAATATTTTTCTAATGTTTGTAAATATTTTTTTATTTTTTGTAACTTAGTTCTTTTTTATTTTTTGTACTTTAGTTAGTTTATTTAATTGTATTTATTTGTAGGTATTGTATTTAATTAATTTATTGATAGTGTAGTGTTAGGTTTAATTGTAACTTAGGTTAGGATTTATTTTACAGGTAATTTTGTAATTATTTTAACTAGGTAACTATTAAATAGTTATTAACTATTTAATAGCTATTGTACCTGGTTAAAATAAATACAAAGTTGCCTGTAAAATAAATATTAATCCTAAAATAGCTACAATATAATTATAATTTATATTGTAGCTATATTAGGGTTTATTTTACAGGTAAGTATTTAGCTTTATATAGGAACAATTTATTTAATATGAGTTAATTTATTTCGTTAGATTTAAATTATATTTAACTTAGGGGGGTGTTAGTGTTACGGTTAGACTTAGCTTTAGGGGTTAATACATTTATTATAGTAGCGGTGAGGTACGGTCGGCAGATTAGGGGTTAATGCTTGAAGTTAGGTGTCGGCGATGTTAGGGAGGGCAGATTAGGGGTTAATACTATTTATTATAGGGTTATTGAAGCGGGAGTGAGGCGGATTAGGGGTTAATACATTTATTATAGTAGCGGTGAGGTCCGTTCGGCAGATTAGGGGTTAATAAGTGTAGGTAGGTGGAGGCGACGTTGGGGGCGGCATATTAGGGGTTAGTAAATATTATGTAGGTGTCAGCGGTGTTAGGGGCAGCAGATTAGGGGTACATAGGGATAATGTAGGTAGCGGCGGTGTGCGGTCAGCAGATTAGGGGTTAAAAAAATGTAATAGAGTGGCGGCGGTGTGGGGGGGCCTCGGTTTAGGGGTACAAAGGTAGTTTATGGGTGTTAGTGTACTATAGAGCACAGTAGTTAAGAGCTTTATGAACCGGCGTTAGCGCAGAAAGCTCTTAACTACTGACTTTTTTCTGCGGCTGGAGTTTTGTCGTTAGATTTCTAATGCTCACTTCATCCACGACTCTAAATACCGGCGTTAGAAAGATCCCATTGAAAAGATAGGATACACAATTGACGTAAGGGGATCTGCGGTATGGAAAAGTCGCGGCTGCAAAGTGAGCGTTAGACCCTTTCCTGACTGACTCTAAATACCAGCGGTAGCCCAAAACCAGCGTTAGGAGCCTCTAACGCTGGTTTTGACGGCTAACGCCAAACTCTAAATCTAGCCGTATATACAGGTATATAGTTTTCATAGGTAAATAAAAAAATCAAAAGCTGTCTGTTTAAACAGAATAATAGCAAAAATGTTTAAATTACCTGGTACTTTTGGCAAGTTGTTCTTTGAAATTCTTGATAGCAAAAGGGTTAAAGGGACAGTCTACACAAAAATTGTTATTGTTTAAAAAGATAGATAATGCATTTACTACCCATTCCCCAGCTTTGCACAGCCAACATTGTTATATTAATATACATTATAACATTTAAATCTCTAAATTTCTGCCTGTTTCTAAGCTACTATAGACAGCCTCTTAATCATATGCTTTTTTATTTGCTTTTCAGGAGACTGATAGTTCATGTGGGCCATATAGTAAACAATAGGCTAGATTACGAGTCTTGCGTTAGGCTTAAAAAGCAGTGTTGTCCAGTCCCAACACTGCTTTTTAACGCCCGCTGGTATTACGAGTCTTGCAGGTACAGGTGTACCGCTCACTTTTTTGGCCAGACTTGGAAATACCGCAAATCCACTTACGTCAATTGCGTATCCTCTTTATTCAATGGGACTTGCATAGCGCCGGTATTACGAGTCTGCCAAAAAGTGAGCGGTACACCCTCTCCTGTCAACACTGGTACCGCATTTTAAAGTCAGTAGTTAAGAGTTTTACACTACAATGCCGTAGCATAAAACTCTTAACTAAAGTGCTAAAAAGTACACTAACACCCATAAACTACCTATTAACCCCTAAACCGAGGCCCTCCCGCATCGCAAATACTAAAATTAAATTTTTAACCCCTAATCTGCCGAACCGGACTTCGCCGCCACTATATTAAATATATCAACCCCTAAACTGCCGCACTCCCGCCTCGCAAACATTAGTTAAATATTATTAACCCCTAATCTGCCGTCCCTAATATCACTGACACCTACCTACATTTATTAACCCCTAATCTGCCGTCCCCAACGTCGCTGCCACTATACTAAAGTTATTAACCCCTAAATCTAAGTCTAACCCTAACCCCCCTAACTTCAATATAATTTAAATAAATCTAAATAAAATTCCTATCATTAACTAAATAATTCCTATTTAAAACTAAATACCTATAAATTAAACCCTAAGATAGTTACAATATAACTAATAGTTACATTGTAGCTAGCTAAGGGTCTATTTTTATTTTACAGGCAAGTTTGTATTTATTTTAACTAGGTACAATAGTTATTAAATAGTTATTAATAGTTACATGTAAAATAAAACCTAACCTAAGTTACAATTACACCTAACACTACACTATAATTAAATTAATTTCCTAAATAAAATACAATTAAATACAATTATATAAAATTATCTAAAGTACAAAAAAAACCCCACTAAATTACAGAAAATAAACAAATTACATGATTTTTAAACTAATTACACCTAATCTAATCCCGCTAACAAAATAAAATGGACCCCCAAAATAAAAAAAAGCCCTACCCTACACTAAATTACAAATAGCCCTTAAAAGGGCCTTTTGCGGGGCATTGCCCCAATGTAATCAGCTCTCTTACCTGTAAAAAAATTACAAATCCCCCCCAACATTAAAACCCACCACCCACACAACCAACCCTACTCTAAAACCCACCCAATACCCCCTTAAAAAAAACCTAACACTAACCCCTTGAAGATCACCTTACCGGGAGAAGTCTTCATCCAAGCCGGGCGAAGTGGTCCTCCAGACGGCATCTTCTATCTTCATCCATCCGGGGTGGAGCGGGTCCATCTTCAAGACAGCCGACGCGGAGCATTCTTTTCAATCGACGGCTAACATAGAATGAAGGTACCTTTAAGTGACGTCATCCAAGGCGTCCCTTCAATTCCAATTGGTTGATAGAATTCTATCAGCCAATCGGAATTAAGGTAGAAAAAATCCTATTGGCTGATGCAATCAGCCAATAGGATTGAAGTTCAATCCTATTGGCTGATCCAATCAGCCAATAGGATTGAGCTTGCATTCTATTGGCTGATTGGATCAGCCAATAGGATTGATCTTCAATCCTATTGGCTGGTCCAATCAGCCAATAGAATTTTTTCTACCTTAATTCCGATTGGCTGATAGAATTCAATCAGCCAATCGGAATTGAAGGGACGCCATTTTGGATGACGTCACTTAAAGGTACCTTCATTCTGTGTTAGCCGTCGGATTGAAGAGGATGCTCCGCGTCAGATGTCTTGAAGATGGACCCGCTCTGCGCTGGATGGATGAAGATAGAAGATACCGCCTGGATGAAGACTTCTGCCTGTCTGGAGGACCACTTCGCCTGACTTGGATGAAGACTTCTCCCGGCTTCGTTGAGGACTTCGGCCCGGATGGGTGAAGACTTCTCCCGGTAAGGTGATCTTCAAGGGGTTAGTGTTAGGTTTATTTAAGGGGGTATTGGGTGGGTTTTAGAGTAGGGTTGGTTGTGTGGGTGGTGGATTTTAATGTTGGGGGGGATTTGTAATTTATTTTACAGGTAAGAGAGCTGATTACTTTGTGTCAATGCCCAGCAAAAGGCCCTTTTAAGGGCTTTTTGTAATTTAGTGTAGGGTAGGACTTTTTTATTTTGGGGGGGCTTTTTTATTTTGTTAGGGGCATTAGATTAGGTGTAATTAGTTTAAACACCTTGTAATTTATTTATTTTCTGTAATTTAGTGTTTGTTTGTTTTTTGTATTTTAGATAATTTTATTTAATTGTATTTAATTTAGGGAATTAATTTAATTATAGTGTAGTGTTAGGTGTAATTGTAACAGGTTAGCTTTTATTTTACAGGTAAATTTGTTTTTATTTTAGCTAGGTAGTTAGTAAATAGTTATTAACTATTTAGTAACTATTCTACCTAGTTAAAATAAATACAAACTTGCCTGTAAAATAAAAATAAACCCTAAGATAGATACAATGTAACTATTAGTTATATTGTAGCTAGATTAGGGTTTATTTTATAGGTAAGTATTTAGTTTTAAATAGGAATAATTTAGTTAATTATAGTAATTTTATTTAGATTTCTTTTAATTATATTTAAGTTAGGGGGTGTTAGGTTTAGGGTTAGACTTAGGTTTAGAGGTTAAATAACTTTAATATAGTGGCGGCAACATTGGGGGCGGCGGATTAGGGGTTAATAAATGTAGGTTGGTGGTGTCGATGTTAGGGCCGGCAGATTAGGGGTTAATAATATTTAACTAATGTTTGCGAGTCGGGAGTGCGGTGGTTTAGGGGTTAATATGTTTATTATAGTGGCGGCGACGTTGGGGCAGCAGATTAGGGGTTAATAAATGTAGGTAGGTGGCGGCGACATTGGGGGCGGCAGATTAGGGGTTAATAAATATAATGTAGGTGTCTGCGATGTTGGGGGCAGCAGATTAGGGGTTCATAAGTATAATGTAGGTGGCGGCGGTGTCCGGAGCGGCAGATTAGGGGTAAATAATATAATGTAGGTGTCAGCGATATCGGGGTGGCAGATTAGGGGTTAATAAGTGTAAGATTAGGGGTGTTTAGACTCGGGGTTCATGTTAGGGTGTTAGGTGTAGACATAAAATGTATTTCCCCATAGGAATCAATGGGGCTGCGTTAAGGAGCTTTATGCTGCTTTTTGGCAGGTGTTAGACTTTTTTTCAGCCGGCTCTCCCCGTTGATTCCTATGGGGAAATTGTGCACAAGCACATTACACCAGCGCTAGCGTAAGCAGCGCTGGTATTGGAGTGCGGTACGGAGCAAAATTTTGCTCAACGCTCACTTCGTGTCTGGGTTGTAAAAACCCGTAATACCAGCGCTGTCTGTAAGTGAGCGGTGAACATAAACTGCTCATTAGCACCGCACAGCCTATAACGCAAAACTAGTAACCTAGGTGAATGTGTTCACACCAGATAAATTATTTAAGAGTTAGCACAACATAGTACTAAATGCAACTCAATAGATTTTTAATAGTCACAGTCATGTGATCAGGGGGCTGTTAAAAGAGGCAGACATACAAGTTAATCACAGAGGTAAAAAGTGTTTTAACATAACCATGTTGGTTATGCAAAACTGAGGAATGGGTAATAAAGGGATTATCTATCTTTTTAAACAATAAAAATTATATTGTAAGAGAAAAAAAGTATAGTGTTCTGTGCCACGTGATAAAACCGCACAGGCTCACTTAAATTTAAACAACATCCTAACACAATTGTTCTTAATAAAGTTTACACAAGTATTTGGAAAGGAGCGCCTCCTTCGAAAGACGGTGGCTTGACTGCAGCGTAGATGCGTAAACCCTATATGAAAGTGCAAGAAGTGTGCTGCAATGTTTTAAAATGTGCAATTTAAAAAAGCATATAGTGTGCTAGTTGTGTATATCAATGTAAGCTGTATCATAAAAATGAGATACAGTGGATCAGAAATGCGTTAAAAAATGTGATAAAAAAACTATAACATTTTGAGTTGCAGTTTATGTAACAAATCTCTCCGTGTGAAAAAAATAACATAAAGTTACATAAAGAAAGGGGTTAAAAAGTTGCAATCAAGGATATTATTGCAAATCAGTACAAGTGAATGAGAACATTAAATTAGGAGATAGGAATAATAACTAAGTTGTATAAAGTGCTTGAAGTGTGTGGAAAGTTGTTTCACATAGGAGTTGAAGTGTAACTTTAAATCATATCTAGTAACGGATACACATAGTTTATGTGTCACAGGTGATATTTAATAAGTTCAGGTAGCAAAGCTTACTGTTAAGTATTACCTGGTAATACTATTTTAGTTTACAAATACAGAGCAACAAAACATTACAAATATAAAAATGAGTATATGTATCTCATAAATACATATTAAAACATATTGAAACACGGTGTTAGATTTGTATATGTTAGAGCTGGTGATTGCTGCAGCAATAAGAACGTATTAACAGCTCAAAAAAATATAAATAAAATACATATCCGATCTGTATACCATTGAGAAAGGTTCACGGTAGAGCCGAAACGTCTGGTTTCTCTTTTACCAAATAAATCTGATCTTTGAAAAATTCCTGTGTGCCGGCTGTTCTTGGATACTACTAAACAACGGAGGTCGTCCGTTGGATCCAGTTCTATTTCACTAAAATACATATGATGATATTTTAAAAAAATTTATGAAAAATAGTCCAAATACAAAAAAAAATGAAGGGGAAAGAGAAAAAAAGAGAAAAAAAAGAAAGTCCAAGATGTATGAATCAGGCTGAAGCAGTTGCAAGTTATCTGGGAGCAAATTGAGGTCAGAGTCCGGATGCCTAAAGGAAAAAGAAAAAAATTACAGGTGCACCAAAAAACTGCTGCTAAAACAGGCCTCATATAGGAAGTGTGCTCACCGTGTATCTCAGGCTAATATGTCTAATGGGGGTCTGTCAACGCGTTTCGGCCTGGGGGGCCTTTATCAAGACTATACCAGCACTCAGAATGACTAAGATATTTAAAGGCTAGTTCAGCCTATCAAGGAAGAGGGTGTGTGGCAAATTTTGGTGCCATTTAGGAACATTTATGACATCCAAATTAGTGGCGGCCATCTTTAAAATGGGCAAACAGGTAAAATTATGAGCGTTTTAAAATCAATGTTCCGAATATTTGGCAACCATCTATAAAGTGGGCAAATAGATGTTATTATGGGCACTAGCATTTTAGAGTAACTGTGTGTCGTATATTTATGTGAATCAGGAAGACCACAAACAATACTTACTAGGGTTACAAAATATGTATATCAACATATGTCTGCACAATATGGATTATTCTATAGTAAAACCGCTTGCATATAAGCAAAAAATGAGTGTTAAGTCTGTGCCTATTGCAGTTATAATAGCAAAAGGGTACCATAGGATATATATGAAGCAGCATGTTCAAAAGATTTTCAACACTGGCATAATACATATTGCCAAACTCATAGCTTCAATTAGACAAGATATAGTCCATATGTTTCAGTCAAATGTTAGAACCAATCTGAGAGGTAAAGCACACTTTTACATATTGGATATTGCCAATGGTTATAATGTGGCCATGGCTATACATAAAAAATACACATATGGACTGGAAATAAAGTCGAATATAGTAAACACTATTGTGGATAATAATATCTACAGAAACAACCTACACCAAAGGGAAGAACAGTCTAAGAGAACTTGGGCAAAAGCTGATATATATTATGTGTGTGTAAAGGCCACACTGAGACATCTCACCATGGAAACTATCTCCCTAGTGTAATGTGTCCAAGAGTAGGGTACAATATACCAGAGAGGAAATAATAATTGTTAGTATATATGTTATCTTCTAGGGCATACGGATAAAGTCTATGTATTACCTAATTATCAATGTGGAGAGTATATTTACGGAGAGTATATTTTTATACCCAGATGAAATGGAAGAAAGAACCTACATATAGAATGCCTCTACTGTTATTAAGAAATGTATACCATAAGGTATATGTTATAAGAGGTGTGCCACTTCAAAGTCTGCATTTAGACATTTGGGGTACAGACAATCTAATTCAAATATCCACTTTTATTCATTCAGCAAAAGGGTTTTCTCAAAATCCCCTCCTTTTCAGTTTTTATGTACTTTTTGTAAACCTATATATTTGAGGGCATTGGTGTAGCCATTATGTTTTTTACCCTACTCTTGGACACATTATACTAGGGAGATATTTATATTTATATCTATATCCATAGACTTACGAAATAGTTTCCATGGTGAGATGTCTCAGAGTGGCCTTTACACATACATAATATATGAGCTTTTGCCCAAGTTCTCATAGAGGCCCATTTATCAAGCTCAGAATGGAGCTTGAGGGCCTGTGTTTCTGGTGAGCCTGCAGGCTGCTCCATAGCCCTGTCCGCCTGCTTTGAGCAGGCGGACAGAGATCGCCTCAACCTGATCGAGTACAATCAGGTTGATTGACACCCCCCTGCTGGCGGACAATTGGCCGCGAATCTGCAGGGGGTGGTGTTGCACCTGCAGCTCACAAGAGCTGCTGGTGCAATGCTGAATACGGAGAGCTTATTGCTCTCCGCATTCAGCGAGGTCTGTCGGACCTGATCCGCACTGTTGGATCAGGTCCGACAGACCTTTAATAAATAGGCCTCTAATTGTGTATTTTTTATGTATACCCATGGCCACATTATAACCATTGGCCATATCTAATATGTAAAAGTGTGCTTTACCTCTCAGATTGGTTCTAACATGTGACTGAAATATATGGACCATATCTAGTCTAATTGAAGCTATGAGTTTGGCAATATGCATTATGCCAGTGTTGAAAATCTTTTGAACATGCTGCTTCATATGTATCCTATGGTACCCTTTTGCTATTATAACTGCAATAGGAACAAACTTAACACTCATTTTTTGCTTATATGTAAGCGGTTTTACTATAGAATGATCCATAATGTGCAGACATATGTTGATATACATATTTCGTAACCCTAGTAAGTATTTTTTGTGGTCTTCCTGATTCACATAAAGATACGACACACAATTATTCTAAAATGCTACTGCCCATAATAACATCTATTTGCCCACTTTATAGATGGTTGCCAAATATTCGGAACATTGATTTTAAATCGCCCATAATTTTACCTGTTTGCCCATTTTAAAGATGGCCGCCACTAATTTGGATATCATAAATGTTCCTAAATGGCACCAAAATTTGCCACACTCCCTCTTCCCTGATAGGCTGAACTAGCCTTTAAATATCTTAGTCGGGTTGATTGACACCCCCTGCTAGTGGCTGATTGGCCGCAAATCTGCAGGGGGCGGCATTACACAAGCAGTTCACCAGAACTGCTTGTTCAATGTTAAATGCCAACAGCATATGCTGTCAGCATTTAGCGATGTCGGGTGGACTGTTGGTAAATCGGCCCCTATAAAGGGTTAGCAGATAAACCTTTATCTGAACTGATTTGCAAAAAGAAGAATTTTTGTAATTCTAAAATAATTAAAAACAGCAGGAATTTTTTTTCCCCCAAGTCTTATAAGAAAGTTTACTTGTAACAGGCTTACTGGAAATAAGATATTCACCACAGCATCATAAAAACCTATTTGTTTTAAAAGTAGGTATTCAAAATTCTAAGCCTTCAAGATGAGAGACTCAAGATCTTGATGATAAAAAGGGACCTTAACACAATAGGTCATGCCGTAGAGAAGACCATGGAAAGAAAAATTGACATTTCAATCAGGTTTGCAAGCCCAAGCCCTGCAGGCCTGACTGGAGTAACAAGAATCACTAAAGAATGCTTAATTCAATCCAAGCTATGACTCTTGGAAACAGAAGTCATCAGGTCTATTTATGGGAGACTCTATTGTTCCACAATCTAGTTGAAAATTGCTGAATGGAGAAATCATTCCTGTTAAAGGAAATGCAAACTGAGGAAATCTGCTTTCCAGTTCCCTCAATGAATGCAAAAATACAGAAAAAGTTTTTGTGTTCAAAACAGAAAAGCATTAAGACTTTCTTCATTGCTAAGGAATGGCAAGATCCTCTTTAAAGAATGATAAAAGCTACCACTGTAATGTTGTCTGATTGAAAGCTCAGATAAGTCACTCTTTTCTGAAAAGGCCAGCTATGAAGGAAGCTGAAGATTGCACTAAGTCTCCTGGACCCCCGGACTGAACTCCAATTCAAAAGATTTGTGTCTGTAAAAAATTAAATTCCAAAATGAGCAAGTATGGGACACCCCCAGAAAAAAAACCTGGTAATAATCTATTCACCATCACCAGGACAGAGATTGCCTTACTGAAGAATCCAACAGGATTCTTTGAGATAGATAAGAAGCATTTTTGCTCAATTGTCTTATAAAGTTGAAAAAGTATGATATGAAACAGAGCAAAAGAAAGGAAAAATCAGACTTAATTCTTCCGTACATTGAGCTACAAATAGGTTAGAGATTGACAGTAAATGGGAACAAGCTAACATAAACTTTGATCTCTGTAGAACAATTAGAGAAAACAGTATTGCCATTGAGTCTATAAAAGACTGCAAAAAACAAAATTTATGCTTAACTGATAAATTTCTTTCTTTACGGATATGGAGAGTCCACAACATCATTCAATTACTAGTGGAAATATCACTCCTGGCCAGCAGGAGGAGGCAAAGAGCACCACAGCAAAGCTGTTAAGTGTCACTCCCCTACCCATAATCCCCAGTCAATCGAGCAAAGGGAAATGGAAAAAGAAAAACACAAAGGTGTAGAGGTGCCTGAGGTTTAGTAAAAAATAACTGTCAATAAAGGGTGGGTCATGGACTCTCCATACCTGGAAATAAATAAATTTATCAGGTAAGCATAAATTTTGTTTTCTTTCCTAAGATATGGAGAGTCCACAACGTCATTCAATTACTAGTGGGAACCAATACCCAAGCTAGAGGACACAGAATTAACAGGGAGGGAGAACAAGACAGGCAGAGCTAAACAGAAGGCACCATCACTTGATGAACCTTTCTCCCAAATGAGGCCTCAGCCGAGGCAAAGGTATCAAATTTGGAAAATTTGGAAAAAGTATGCAGAGAGGACCAAGTTGCAGCCTTGCAAAGCTGTATCACAGAAGCTTCATCTTTGAAAGCCCAAGAAGAGAAGACAGCCCTAGTGGAATTAGCTGTGATTCTCTCAGGAGGCTGCTGTCCAGCAGTCTCATAAGCAAAACTAATCATACTTCTCAACCAGAGGAAAAGGAAAGTAGAAGTAGCCTTCTGACCCTTACGCTTTCCTGAGAAAGAAACAAACAAACATGGCAGAAGACTGGTGAAAATCCTTAGTCGCCTGTAGGTAGTATCTTAGAGCATGCACAACATCCAAGTTGTGCAACAGACGTTCTTTATGAGAAGAAGAATTGGGACAGAGAGAAGGAACAACAATTTTCTGAATAATATTTCTATCCGAAACCACTTGAGAAAGAAACCCCAATTTAGTATGAAGAACAGCCTTATCCGCATGAATGGTAAGGTAAGGCGAATCACACTGCAAAGTCGAGAGTTCCAAAACTCTCCGAGCAGAAGAGATAGCAATAAGAAACAAAACCTTCCAAGATAGCAACTTAATATCTATGGAATGCATTGGGTTAAATGGAGCCTACTGCAAAACTATAAGAGCAAGATTAAGGCTCCAAGGAGGAGCAACAGGTTTAAACACAGGCCTGATTCTGACCAGGGCCTGACAAAAAGATTGAACATCTGGCACATCTGCCAGATGCTTGTGTAACAAAATAGATAATGCAGAAATCTTACCTTTCAGAGAACTGACTGACAACCCTTTCTCCAGACCTTCCTGGAGAAAAGATAAAATTTTAGAAATCGTGACCCTACTCCAAGAGTAGCCCTTAGATTCACACCAGTAAAGGAATTTACACCATACCTTATGGTAAATTTTTTGAGTAACAGGCTTGCGAGCCTGGATCATGGTCTCAATGACCTACTCAGAAAATCCACGCTTAGACAGAACTAAGCGTTCAATGCTCAAGCAGTCAGTTTCAGAGAAACAAGATTTGGATGGAGGAATGGACCCTGAGTTAGAAGATCCATCCTCAGAGGCAACCTCCAAGGTGGCCGAGAAGACATCTTCACTAGGTCTGCATACCAGATCCTGCGAGACCATGCAGGAGCTATTAGAATTACCGATGCTCTCTCTTGTTTGATACAAGCAATAACTTGTGGAAGGAGCGCAAATGGAGGAAACAGGTATGCTAGACTGAAATACAAAGGAACCTCCAGAGCATCTATCAGAGTGGCCTGAGGATCTCTTGACCTTGAACCGTACCTTGAAACTTGGCATTCTCCAGAGACACCATCAGATCCAACTCCCCCATTTGAGGGTTAACCTGGAAACACTTCCAGATGGAGAGCCCACTTCCCGGGAAATATCTGTCTGCTCAGGAAATCCGCTTCCCAGTTGTCCAATACAGGAATGTGGATGGCAGATAGATAACAATTGTAAGCTTTCGCCCACTGAATAATCTGTGCCACCTCCTTCATGGCTAAGGAACTATGAGTTCCTCCCTGGTGGTTGATGTAAGCCACTGAGGTGATGTCCGACTACAACCTTATAAAGTGGCCTATGGACAATTGAGGTCAAGCCATCAGAGCATTGTAAATCGTTCTCAACTCCAAGATGTTAATGGGGAGAGCAGACTCCTCCTGAGTTCATAGTCCCTGCACCTTTAACAAGTCCCAGACTGCTCACCAGCCTTATCAGGCTGGCGTCCGTGGTCACAATCACCCAGGAAGGTCTCCGGAAGCATGTACCCTGAGACAGATGGTCCTGAGAAAGCCACCACCGGAGAGAGTCTCTTGTCGATTGGTCTAGATCAATCCTCTGAGACAGATCCGAATGTCTCCGTTCCATTGTCTGAGCATGTATAATTGCAGAGCTCTTAAATTGAATCGAGCAAAGGGAATGATGTCCATGGAAGCGACCATCAGACCAATTACCTCCATACATTGAGCCACTGATGGCCAAACAGTAGACTGAAGAGAGAGGCAAGAGGAGAGAATTTTGGATTTTCTGACCTCCATCAGAAAAATGTTCATAGATAGGGAATCTATTATGGTCCCTAAGAAAACCACTCTTGTAGCTGGAGCAAGGGAACTCTTTTCCAGATTAACTTTCCAACCGTGGGAATGTAGAAAAGACAACAAGATATCTGTATGAGTTTGCTTGTTGAAAAGATGGCGCCTGAACCAATATGTCATCCATGTATGGCACCACTGCAATTCTCCGAGACCTGATCACTGCCAAGAGAGCCCCCAGAATCTTTGAGAACATTCTGGGAGCTGTGGCAAGGCCAAATGGAAGAGCCACCTATTGAAAGTGTTTGTCTAGAAAGGTGAAACTCAGGAATTTATGATGATCCCTGTGGATGGGAACATGAAGATACACGTCCTTCAGGTCTATGGTCATCATGAACTGACCCTCTTGGACCAAAGGAAGAATGGAATGAAGGGTTTCCATTTTGAAGGAAGGTACCCTGAGAAACTTGTAGAGGCACTTTAGGTCTAAAATGGGTCGAAAATTTCCCTGTTTTTTGGGAACCACAAACAGATTTGAATAGAATCCTAGACCCTATTCCCTTACTGGAACTGGAACAATCACTCCCAGGGAGGAAAGGTCCTGAACACAGTTCAAGAATGCCTCTCTTTTTAGCTGGTCTGCAGATAATCTTGAGAGGTGGAATCTGCCCCTGGGAGGGGAAGTTTTGAATTCTATTTTGTAACGCTGAGATACTATGTCCACAGCCCAAGGATCTGGGACATCTCATCTCCATGCTTGACAAAACAGGGAAAGTCTGCCCCCCACTTGATCTGAACCCGGACCGGGGGCCGACCCTTCATGCTGACTTAGACTCAGCTGAGGGTTTCTTTGATTGTTTCCCCTTATTCCAAGACTGATTGGGCTTCCAAGAAAACTTGGACTGCTCCTGCTTGGAAGAGGGAGAGGAAGCCTTTTGACCCTAGAAGTTACAAAAGGAACAAAAATTACTTTGACGTCTTTGAGTCTGTTCTTCTGGTCGTGCGGTAGAAAATAACACTTTTTAACCCATAATATCAGAAATTATTTCTGCTAGACCAGGTCCGAACAAGGTCTTTCCTTTGTAAGGAAGCGCCAGAAGTTTGGACTTAGAGGTAGCATTAGCTGACCAAGATTTCAGCCACAATGCCCTGCAGGTTAGGACAGTGAAGCCAGACATCTTGGCTCCCAGTCTAATAACTTGCATGTTAGCATCAGAAATAAAGGAATTGGTTAGTTTGAGAGCCTTAATCCTATCTTGTATCTCCTCCAACGGAGTCTCTACTAAAACTGATTCAGACAAGGCGTCGCACCAATTAGATGCCTCACTTGCTACTGTGGCAATACAAACTGCAGATTGCAATTGAAGACCTTGATGAACATGCATCTTCCTCAAGTAAGCTTCCAGATTTTTGTCCATGGGATCCTTAAAGGATCAGCTATCCTCTATAGGGATTGTAGTAGATTTGTGCAGCTTCGAAAAATTTGGTTCGGTTCAGTTCGGATCGATTCAGATCGATTCAAATTTCGGTTTGGATCAATTCGAATTCAGAAAAAAACGAATGAGTTTGTTTCGGATTCATTCGGATTCTTTCAGATTTGAAAAAAGTTGGCTGGATTCAGTTCGATTTGGTTCGGTTTGATTAGGAAATTCTGGAATTTCGGTAAGTGTTAGGTGGGATGTGCTGTGTATTACACTAGTTTATGTACTGTATATTAGGTTTAACCCATAGCAGAGTGATAAAACCTAATATACTGTACAAAACTAGTGTAATACATGGCCATCCGAATCTACCGAATAAATTCGAATCAATTCGGATTTATTCGAATCGATTCGGATTTATTCGGTAGATTCGGCACTACCGCAATTCGGAAATTCGTATCGATCCAAATCTCCGAATTCGACAAATTCGGCCGAATTTCGATTCGGACCGAATCGAATCGCACATGTCTAGATCGTAGTTCACTTAGCCAAAGTAGAAATTTCCCCTTCTACTTTAGGCACCGTGTTCCAAGAATCTTTAATGGAGTCAGCAACAGGAAAAGTCTTTTTAAATATGGGAGATGGGAGAAAGGAATCCCTGACTTCTCTCATTCCTGTAAAATAGTCTCCGTCACACGGTCTGGGACAGGAAAAACTTCCACAGAGGAAGGAACATCATAGTATTTATTAAATTTACTAGACTTCTTAGGGTTGACAACGACAGAAGTATCAGAGGCATCCAAAGTAGTCAATACCTCCATTAACAGTACACAAAGGTGTTGAAACTTAAATCTGAAGTTTACTTCTTCAGTATCAGATGAAGGAATAATACTGTCCGAAATCAGAGATTTTACCCTCAGAGGCTACCGGCGTATCCTCCTCATCAGACTTATGAGGGAGTGCAAACTGCGTAGCAGTAGGTGGAACAGAATACTTACTATCTGAATGTCTAATTTTCCTCTTGCATTTTCCCAGCATAGGAAAAGCAGATAATGCCGCAGATACCGCAGAAGATACCTGTGTAGGCTGAGAGGAACTGCAGGACACTGTACGTGACACCATAAAGGCTTGGGATGTTTGCGCAGAAAGCTGTGGCATTGCCTGAACAGCATCATCCTGAGAGACATTGGGCTCAGAGGGCAACAATTTATCTTTAAATTGAAGTGTTCTAGCTAAGCATGCAGCACAGGATTGCATAGACAAAACAATTTGTGCCTCTAGGCATAGCAAGCATTTGTCAAAAAACACAGTCTTGGTCCATGTCCATAATACTAAATAAAAAAATCCCCAAGTTGTAGAAATTTTTTAAATACACTGTCACTTTAAGAATTTTTAATACCACAATTTGACTGCAAGAAGTCTCTAAAACGATTGTCTAGTAGATCGACACTTGAGAGACTGAAATTCAATGAAGCCGCTCCACTCCGTAAATATCTGACGGCAGAGAGAAGTCACATGACCGGCAGAGAGAGGAAACTACACAGCAAGTAAAAGGTGTGCGTTTCCCTCTGCCTACAACATAAGATGCAAATAGCTGCAGCTGGTTTCAGACTCAAGCAGTTTGTCAGTTTGCCTGTTCTAGCTAAGCAAGCTAAGAAAACCAACTGCCAAATTTTAAGTTTATACATAAATCCCTGTATAAAACATAAGCCACACACATACTAATAAAGTATTTCAACAAAATTAGCCCAAAGAGGAAAAACATCCCATTAAAGGGAAGATTAACCCAAAGAGGCCAACTTATCAAGCCATCAACTGTGCTGCATTCGCCGGCACCAATACGCTTGCCTAACATCGCTGCCATGGACCTGAATACGTTCTCCATATTTAAAAAAAAGCTGTAAAAAAGCAGCGCACTAAGTACGGGGCGATGAGCAGCGGACTGTTGTTAACTAACAGTCATCGATCTCGCTGTTCTTCTGCTTTTTCACAGCTTTATTTGTATACTGTCACTAAACACCCACACTATACTAAACTGTTTAACCCCTATACCGCCGCTCTCGGACCCCGCCACAACTAAATAAAGTTATTAACCCCTATCCTGCTGCTCCCGGAGCCCACCGCAACTAAATAAATGTATTAACCCCTAAACCGCCAGCCCCCCACATAATCATAAACTAAATTAACCTATTAACCCCTAAACCTAACAACCCGCTAACTTTATATTAAATATTAACTCATCCCTATTTTGTAATAAATTTAAACTTACCTTTAGATTTAAATTAAACTATATTAAACTACTAATTAACCTATTCTAACTATTATAATAAAATTACATGAAACTATATTAAATTAATAATTAACCTACCCTAACTATTATAATAAAATTACATTAAACTATATTAAATTAATAATTAACCTACCCTAACTATTGTAATAAAATTACATTAAACTATATTAAATTAATAATTAACCTACCCTATTATAATACAATTACATTAAACTATATTAAATTAATAATTAACCTACCCTAACTATTATAATAAAATTACATTAAGCTATATTACATTAATAATTAATCTAACCTAACTTTTATACTAAAATTACATTAAACTATATTAAAATAAAAATTAATCTAACCTAACTTTTATACTAAAATTACATAAAATTACAAATTAAAATAGCTATATTATATATTTAAACACCTAACCCTACTCAAATAATTTAAATCTACACAAAAAATTTACAAAGTTACAAAAAACTAATGGCTAGATTACGAGTTGTGCGTTAAGGTAAAAAAGCAGCGTTATGAGGTCCTAACGCTGCTTTTTTACGCCCGCTGGTATTACAAGTCTTGCAGGTTTAGGGTCACCGCACATTTCTTTGGCCTTACCGCAAAACGACTTACGTAAACTTCGTAAAGTCTTTTTTCTATGGGACTTACATAGTGCCGGTATTACGAGTCTGTCCTGGGATGCCAAAAAGTGAGCGGTACACCCTACCCTGTCAAGAGTCTTAACGCATTTAAAAGTCAGTAGTTAAGAGTTTTATGGTACAACGCCGTGACATAAAACTCATAACTAAAATGCTAAAAAGTACAATATTAACCCCTAAACCGAGGCCCTCCCGCATCGCAAACACTATAATAAAATTCTTAACCCCCTAATCTGCCGCTCCGGACACCGCCGCCACCTACATTATATTTATGAACCCCTAATCTGCTGCCCCCAACATCACCGACACCTACATTATATTTATTAACCCCTAATCTGCCACCCCCAATGTCGCCGCAACCAACCTACACTTATTAACCCCTAATCTGCCGCCCTCAACGTCACCGCCACTAGAATAAACATATTAACCCCTAAACCGCCGCACTCCTGCCTCGCAAACATTAGTTAAATATTATTAACCCCTAATCTGCCGTCCCTAACATCGCCGCCACCTACCTACATTTATTAACCCCTAATCTGCCGCCCCCAACATCGCCGCCACTATACTAAATGTATAAACCCCTAAACCTAAGTCTAACCCTAAACCCTAACACCCCCTAACTTAAATATAATTAAAATAAATCTAAATAAAATTACTATAATTAACTACATTATTCATATTTAAAACTAAATATTTACCTATAAAATAAACCCTAATCTAACTACAATATAACTAATAGTTACATTGTAGCTAGCTTAGGGTTTATTTTTATTTTACAGGCAAGTTTGTATTTATTTTAACTAGGTAGAATAGTTAGTAAATAGTTATTAACTATTTAATAACTACCTAGCTAAAATAAATACAAAAGAATCTGTAAAATAAAACCTAACCTAAGTTACAATAACACCTAACAGTACACTATAATTAAATGATTAATTAAATTAAATTCAATTACCTAAATTAAATTAAATTAGATAAAGTACAAAAAACCCCACTAAATTATAGAAAATAATAAACAAATTACAGATATTTAAACTAATTACACCTAATCTAATAGCCCTATCAAAATAAAAAAAGCCCCCCAAAATAAAAAAAAACCCTAGCCTAAACTAAACTACCAATAGCCCTTAAAAGAGCCTTTTGTGGGGCATTGCCCCAAAGTAATCAGCTCTTTTACCTGTAAAAAAAAATACAAACAATCCCCCCAACAGTAAAACCCACCAGCCACACAACCAACCCCCCCCAAAAAAAATACTATCTAAAAAAACCTAAGCTCCCCATTGCCCTGAAAAGGGCATTTGGATGGGCATTGCCCTTAAAATAGCAGTTAGTAGTGATGTCGCAAACCTAAAAATTTGAGTTTGCGAATGTCGAACTCGAACTTCCGCAAAAGATAGCGAACGGGCGAACCGGGCGAACAGCCATAGACTTCAATAGGCAGGCGAATTTTAAAACCCACAGGGACTCTTTCTGGCCACAATAGTGATGGAAAAGTTGTTTCAAGGGGACTAACACCTGGACTGTGGCATGCTGGAGGGGGATCCATGGCAAAACTCCCATGGAAAATTACATAGTTGATGCAGAGTCTGGTTTTAATCCATAAAGGGCATAAATCCCCTAACATTCCTAAATTGTTTGAAATAACGTGCTTTAAAACATCAGGTATGATGTTGTATCGATCAGGTAGTGTAAGGGTTACGCCCGCTTCACAGTGCGCATGCTTTGCAGACCAGGTATCAGTGGTCAGATGGACCCTTGCCCCAACACTGTGTGCCAGACATGCCATTATAGCAGACTTTTATGGCTTTGGCTGCTAAATGGGTTAACTAGGGAGCATGTAGGCAGCTTGTAGAGTTAATTTTAGCTTAAGTGTAGTGTAGTAGACAACCCAAAGTATTGATCTAGGCCCATTTTGGTATATTTCATGCCACCATTTTACCGCCAAATGCGATCAAATAAAAAAAAATTGTTCACTTTTTCACAAACGTTAGGTTTCTCACAGAAATTATTTACAAACAACTTATGCAATTATGGCATAAATGGTTGTAAATGCTTCTCTGGGATCCCCTTTGTTCAGAAATAGCAGACTTATATGGCTTTGGCGTAGCTTTTTGGTAATTAGAAGGCTGCTAAATGCCACTGCGCACCACACGTGTTTTATGCCAAGCAGTGAAGGGGTTAATTAGGAAACATGTAGGCAGCTTGTAGAGTTAATTTTAGCTTAAGTGTAGTGTAGTAGACAACCCAAAGTATTGATCTAGGCCCATTTTGGTATATTTCATGCCAACATTTCTCCGCCAAATGCGATCAAATTTAAAAAAAAACTTAAATTTTTTCGCAATTTTAGGTTTCTCACTGAAATTATTTACTAACAGCTTGTGCAATTATGGCACAAATGGTTGTAAATGCTTCTCTGGGATCCCCTTTGTTCAGAAATAGCAGACATATATGACTTTGGCGTTGCTTTCTGGTAATTAGAAGGCTGCTAAATGCTGCGCATCACACGTGTATTATGGCTAGCAGTGAAGGGGTTAATTAGGTAGTTTGTAGGGAGCTTGCAGGGTTAATTTTAGCTTTAGTGTAGAGATCAGCCTCCCACCTGAAACATCAGACCCCCTGATCCCTCCCAAACAGCTCCCCCCCTCCCCCACCCCACAATTGTCCAGCCATCTTAAGTACTGGCAGAAAGTCTGCCAGTACTAAAATAAAAGGTTTTTAATTTTTTTTAGCATATTTACATATGCTGTGGTGTAGCATTCCCCCTTAGCCTCCAACCTCCCTGATCCTCCCCAAAACAGCTCTCTAACCCTCCCCATCTGCCTTATTGGCGGCCATCTTGGGTACTGGCAGCTGTCTGCTATTATTTCACAGTCAAAAAAGTGTTGTTTTTTTAAATGTACACTACTGTTACACCAGATATGAGTAGTGGCACTGGGCAAGTGGGCACAGTATACGCTGTGAGCCTGACACACACGCTGGCAGGCAGGCAACTGCAATTAGATTACACAGGAAAAAAAAAAAAAAAAGCAGACTGATGTTCTAGCCCTAAAAAGGGCTTTTTCGGGGTGCTGTCCTTACAGCAGAGATCAGATGAGTCCTTCAGGACTGTAGTGGACACTGAATACACTAGCCTAGCTATCGATTTCCCTTTTAAATCAGCAGCAGCTACACTGTCCCTCCTCTCACTAAGAATGCAGCTTCCAAATGAATCTAAAATGGATGCTTTCCAAGAGGTGGGAGGGTCTGGGAGGGAGGGTCTGCTGCTGATTGGCTGTAATGTGTCTTCTGACTGAGAGGTAGAGGGTCAAAGTTTACTCAATGATGGCATCCCTTAGATTCGGATTGGCTGATAGAATTCTATCAGCCAATCAGAATTAAGGTAGAAAAAATCCTATTGGCTGATGCAATCAGCCTATAGGATTGAGCTCTCATTCTATTGGCTGATTGGAACAGTCAATAGAATGCGAGCCAATTCTATCAGCCAATTCCGATTGGCTGATAGAATTCTATCAGCCAATCCGAATCTAAGGGATGCCATCGCGGATGACGTCATTTCAAGGAACCTTCATTCGTCGGTAGTCGTCAGAAGAGGATGCTCCGTGTCGGATATCTTGAAGACGGAGCTGCTCGGCACCGGATGGATGAAGATAGAAGATGCCGTCTGGGTGAAAACTTCTGCAGGCTTGGATGAAGACTTCGGCCGCTTCGTTGAGGACTTCTCCTGGCTTCTTGGAGGATGGCTGTCGGATCTTCAAAACTGTAAGTAAATCTTCTGGGTTAGGATTTTTTAAGGGTTTATTGGGTGGGTTTTAGTTTTAGATTAGGACTTGGGCTGCAATAGAGATAAATGCCCTTTTAAGGGCAATGCCCATCCAAATGCCATTTTCAGGGCAATGGGGAGCTTAGGTTTTTTAGTTAGCTTTTTATTTGGGGGGTTGGTTGTGTGGGTGGTGGGTTTTACTGTTGGGGGGGTATTTGTATTTTTTTTTACAGGTAAAAGAGCTGATTACTTTGGGGCAATGCCCCGCAAAAGGCCATTTTAAGGGCTATTTGTAGTTTATTGTAGGCTAGGGTTTTTTTTTTATTTTGGGGGGGCTTTTTTTATTTTCATAGGGCCCTTAGATTAGGTGTAATTAGTTTAAAGCTTTGATCATTTCTTTTTTATGTTTTGTAACTATGGCCTAGATTTAGAGTTTGGCGTTAGCCGTCAAAACCAGCGTTAGAGGCTCCTAACGCTGGTTTTAGGCTACCGCCGGTATTTGGAGTCAGTCAGGAAAGGGTCTAACGCTCACTTTGCAGCCGCGACTTTTCCATACCGCAGATCCCCTTACGTCAATTGCGTATCCTATCTTTTCAATGGGATCTTTCTAACTCCGGTATTTAGAGTCGTGGCTGAAGTGAGCGTTAGAAATCTAACGACAAAACTCCAGCCGCAGAAAAAAGTCAGTAGTTAAGAGCATTCTGGGCTAACGCCGGTTTATAAAGCTCTTAACTACTGTGCTCTAAAGTACACTAACACCCATAAACTACCTATGTACCCCTAAACCGAGGTCCCCCCACATCGCCACAACTCGATTAAATTTTTTTAACCCCTAATCTGCCGACCGCCACCTACGTTATACTTATGTACCCCTAATCTGCTGCCCCTAACACCGCCGACACCTATATTATATTTATTAACCCCTAACCTGCCCCCCACATCGTCGCCGCCAGCTACCTACAATAATTAACCCCTAATCTGCCGACCGCAAAGCGCCGCCACCTACATTATATCTATGTACCCATAATCTGCTGCCCCTAACACCGCCGACCCCTATATTATATTTATTAACCCATAATCTGCCCCCCTCAATGTCGCCTCCACCTGCCTACACTTATTAACCCCTAATCTGCCGAGCTGATCTCACCGCTACTATAATAAAGTTATTAACCCCTAATCCGCCTCACTCCCGCCTCAATAACCCTATAATAAATAGTATTAACCCCTAATCTGCCCTCCCTAACATCGCCGACACCTAACTTCAAACATTAACCCCTAATCTGCCGACTGGAGCTCACCGCTATTCTAATAAATGTATTAACCCCTAAAGCTAAGTCTAACCCTAACACTAACACCCCCCTAACTTAAATATAATTAAAATCTAACGAAATAAATTAACTCTTATTAAATAAATTATTCCTATTTAAAGCTAAATACTTACCTGTAAAATAAATCCTAATATAGCTACAATATAAATAATAATTATATTATAGCTATTTTAGGATTTATATTTATTTTACAGATTACTTTGTATTTATTTTAACCAGGTACAATAGCTATTAAATAGTTAAGAACTATTTAATAGCTAAAATAGTTAAAATAATTACAAAATTACCTGTAAAATAAATCCTAACCTAAGTTACAATTAAACCTAACACTACACTATCAATAAATAAATTAAATAAACTACCTACAATTATCTACAATTAAACCTAACACTACACTATCAATAAATAAATTAAATACAATTCCTACAAATAAATACAATTAAATAAACTAACTAAAGTACAAAAAATAAAAAAGAACTAAGTTACAAAAAATAAAAAAAATATTTACAAACATTAGAAAAAAATTACAATAATTTTAAACTAATTACACCTACTCTAAGCCCCCTAATAAAATAACAAAGACTCCCAAAATAAAAAAATGCCCTACCCTATTCTAAATTACAAAAGTTCAAAGCTCTTTTACCTTACCAGCCCTGAACAGGGCCCTTTGCGGGGCATGCCCCAAAGAATTCAGCTCTTTTGCCTGTAAAAAAAACACATACAATACCCCCCCAACATTACAACCCACTACCCACATACCCCTAATCTAACCCAAACCCCCCTTAAATAAACCTAACACTAAGCCCCTGAAGATCTTCCTACCTTATCTTCACCATACCAGGTTCACCGATCGATCCAGAAGAGCTCCTCCGATGTCTTGATCCAAGCCCAAGCGGGGGGCTGAAGATGTCCATGATCCCGCTAAAGTCTTCATCCAAGCGGGAGCTGAAGAGGTCCATGATCCGGCTGAAGTCTTCTATCAACGGCATCTTCAATCTTCTTTCTTCCGGATCCATGTTCATCCCGCCGACGCGGAACATCCATCTTCACGACGACTTCCCGGCGAATGACGGTTCCTTTAAGGGACGTCATCCAAGATGGAGTCCCTCGAATTCCGATTGGCTGATAGGATTCTATCAGCCAATCGGAATTAAGGTAGGAAAATTCTGATTGGCTGATGGAATCAGCCAATCAGAATCAAGTTCAATCCGATTGGCTGATCCGATCAGCCAATCAGATTGAGCTCGCATTCTATTGGCTGATCGGAACAGTCAATAGAATGCAAGCTCAATCCGATTGGCTGATTCAATCAGCCAATCGAATTGAACTTGATTCTGATTGGCTGATTCCATCAGCCAATCAGAATTTTCCTACCTTAATTCCGATTGGCTGATCCTATCAACCAATCGGAATTCGAGGGACGCCATCTTGGATGACGTCCCTTAAAGGAACCGTCATTCGTCGGGAAATCATCGGTGAAGATGGATGTTCCGCGTCCGCGGCATGAACATGGATCCGGAAGAAAGAAGATTGAAGATGCCGTTGATAGAAGACTTCAGCCGGATCATGGACCTCTTCAGCTCCCGCTTGGATGAAGACTTCAGCGGGATCATGGACATCTTCAGCCCCCCGCTTGGGCTTGGATCAAGACATCGGAGGAGCTCTTCTGGATCGATCGGTGAACCTGGTATGGTGAAGATAAGGTAGGAAGATCTTCAGGGGCTTAGTGTTAGGTTTATTTAAGGGGGGTTTGGGTTAGATTAGGGGTATGTGGGTGGTGGGTTGTAATGTTGGGGGGGGTATTGTATGTGTTTTTTTTACAGGCAAAAGAGCTGAATTCTTTGGGGCATGCCCCGCAAAGGGCCCTGTTCAGGGCTGGTAAGGTAAAAGAGCTTTGAACTTTTGTAATTTAGAATAGGGTAGGGCATTTTTTTATTTTGGGGGTCTTTGTTATTTTATTAGGGGGCTTAGAGTAGGTGTAATTAGTTTAAAATTGTTGTAATTTTTTTCTAATGTTTGTAAATATTTTTTTATTTTTTGTAACTTAGTTCTTTTTTATTTTTTGTACTTTAGTTAGTTTATTTAATTGTATTTATTTGTAGGAATTGTATTTAATTTATTTATTGATAGTGTAGTGTTAGGTTTAATTGTAGATAATTGTAGGTAGTTTATTTAATTTATTTATTGATAGTGTAGTGTTAGGTTTAATTGTAACTTAGGTTAGGATTTATTTTACAGGTAATTTTGAAATTATTTTAACTATTTTAGCTATTAAATAGTTCTTAACTATTTAATAGCTATTGTACCTGGTTAAAATAAATACAAAGTTTCCTGTAAAATAAATATAAATCCTAAAATAGCTATAATATAATTATAATTTATATTGTAGCTATATTAGGATTTATTTTACAGGTAAGTATTTAGCTTTAAATAGGAATAATTTATTTAATAAGAGTTAATTTATTTCGTTAGATTTAAATTATATTTAACTTAGGGGGGTGTTAGTGTTAGGGTTAGACTTAGCTTTAGGGGTTAATACATTTATTAGAATAGCGGTGAGCTCCAGTCGGCAGATTAGGGGTTAATGTTTGAAGTTAGGTGTCGGCGATGTTAGGGAGGGCAGATTAGGGGTTAATACTATTTATTATAGGGTTATTGAGGCGGGAGTGAGGCGGATTAGGGGTTAATAACTTTATTATAATAGCGGTGCGGTCCGCTCGGCAGATTAGGGGTTAATAAGTGTAGGCAGGTGGAGGCGACGTTGTGGGGGGCAGATTAGGGGTTAATAAATATAATATAGGGGTCGGCAGCAGATTAGGGGTACATAGGGATAATGTAAGTAGCGGCGGTTTACGGAGCGGCAGATTATGGGTTAAAAAAAATATGCAGGTGTCAGCGATAGCGGGGGCGGCAGAATAGGGGTTAATAAGTGTAAGGCTAGGGGTGTTTAGACTCGGGGTACATGTTAGAGTGTTAGGTGCAGACGTAGGAAGTGTTTCCCCATAGCAAACAATGGGGCTGCGTTAGGAGCTGAATGCGGCTTTTTTGCAGGTGTTAGGTTTTTTTTCAGCTTAAACAGCCCCATTGTTTTCTATGGGGGAATCATGCACGAGCACGTTTTTGAAGCTGGCCGCGTCCGTAAGCACCGCTGGTATCGAGAGTTGAAGTTGCGGTAAATATGCTCTACGCTCCTTTTTGGAGCCTAATGCAGCCATTCTGTGAACTCTCAATACCAGCGGTATTTAAAAGGTGCGGCCAGAAAAAAGCACGCGTAGCTAACGCACCCCTTTGGCCGCAGAACTCTAAATCTAGGCGTTAGTGTTTATTTTTGTGTGTAACTTAGTGTTTGTTATTTTTTGTAACAGTTTTTTGTAACTTTGTAATTTTTTAGTGTAGATTTAAATTATTTGAGTAGGGTTAGGCGTTTAAATATATAATATAGTTAATTTAATTTGTAGTTTATTGTAATTTTAGTTTAAAAGATAGGGTAGGTTAGTTATTAATTTAATATAGTTTAATGTAATTTTAGTATAATAGTTAGTGTAGATTAACTTAATTAGTTTAATATAGTTTAGTTTAAATCTAAAGGTAAGTTTAAATTTATTATAAGATAGGGATGAGTTAATATTTAATGTAAGGTTAGCGGGATGTTAGGTTTAGGGATTAATAGGTTTAGTAAGTGCTAGTGATGTGGGAGTCCAGGGGTTTAGGGGATAATAACTTTATTTAGATGCGGTGGGCTCCGGGAGCGGTGGGATAGGGGTTAATAACTTTTATTTAGGCGGTGTCGGGGCGGCAGATTAGTGGTTAATAAGTATAATGTAGGTGGCAACGGTGTAGGGGGCGGCAGATTAGGGGTGTTTAGACTCCGGGTACATGTTAGGGTGTTAGGTGTAAACATAACTTTTATTCTCCCATAGAAATCAATGGGATATCGGGCAGCAGCGAACATGAGCTTTCGCTGCTTTCAGACTCCCATTGATTCCTATGGCATCCGCCGCCTCCAGGGCGACAGATTGAAAACCAGGTACGCTGGGCCGGAATAGTGGCGAGCGTACCTGGTAGATTTTTGATAACTAGCAAAAGTAGTCAGATAGTGCCGAATTTGCATTCGGAACATCTGTAGTGACCTAAGCATAAATCTGTGTGGGACTGAGACCGGCGGATCGTATGTTACATCACAAAATTCTACTTTTGCCGGTCTGTAGCCTTTGATAAATAAGGCAAATCAAGCTCTCCACAATTAGGCTGTGGAATTCCAGCGTATTTGCGGTTGACGGCTTGATAAATAGGCCCCCTAGTCTCAGCATACATAATGTGCCTACCCACTGCCAAAGAGAATCCTGTATACAGGATTTTGAAAAAAATGTCCCCATCTACATGCATATGAAATATTCTTCTGAAGTGCAAATCTCCAAGACCTAGAAGACAAAAGCACTTACCTGCAGTCTAGCTGTCCGGCAGGAAGACAGCTTACAGGCATGAAAGGACACATCTTCCTTACAGAGACCTGTAGAAAAAGAAAGAACAGAGTAACCAACTCTGGCTTTCTGTACCATGGGCAGCAAGGTGTTAGGAAAAAAAGCAAGGGCTACCTCACAACTTCCTAACTGCTTAAAAGCCACCACTACTCTACTGAACAGATTGACATGGACGCAGCTAAACCCAAATCCTTGCTTGCAGGGAAAAGTAACCGGAAAAAGTATGAATTTATTCAGACACCAAACTTTACCTCCTTTATTGACAGAGGCAAAAAGAATAAAAGAATATGGGTAGGGGAGTGACACTTAACAGCTTTGCTGTGGTGCCCCTTGACTCCTCCTGCTGGCCAGGAGTGATATTCCCACTAGCAATTGAATGATGTTGTGGACTCTTCATATCTTAGGAAAGAAAAGAGACTCTTGAAAAAAAGAGAAAGATGTTCCACCACTCTTTCCTGGGGAAGCTCCTAGTGGACTCACCCACATAGGCCTGCCCACATAAGTATTTAATGAAATAGATAATGATATTGGTCTTACAAGTAAAATAATTTTTAATAAAATATTTCTTGCCTGTCAGAAACATGTAGCTTGTGTTTGTCCACTACTGGCTTCCGTAGATGACTTGTGGCTCATCCCGACTTTCCTCTGCACTAATACAACGCGGGTGTTTTTTTGTCCAGCACTGCTAACATTGGACACAGGAGACGATTGCAAGTGTATTCAGTGCTAATTCACCTATTTACGGGAGCACAATAAATAACCAGCCATTACAAGAGGCTGGTTAATGCTACTGCAAGCTCGTGGTAGCAATTACCACAAATTAACCAGAGATAATAATGGGCCAGATTACGAGTGAAGTGCAAAATTGCACTTTTGTAAGCACTATCGGCTAGATTTAGAGTTTTGTCGGTAACTACCCGAAAAGCTAACGCTGGCTTTTTTCTGGCCGCACCTTTTAAATAACTCTGGTATTGAGAGTCCACAGAATGGCTGCGTTAGGCTCCAAAAAAGGAGCGTAGAGCATATTTAACGCAACTTCAACTCTCGATACCAGAGTTGCTTACGCAAGCGGCCATCTTCAAAAACGTGCTCGTGCACGATTCCCCCATAGGAAACAATGGGGCTGTTTGAGCTGAAAAAAAACCTAACACCTGCAAAAAACCCGTGTTCAGCTCCTAACGCAGCCCCATTGTTTGCTATGGGGAAACACTTCCTACGTCTGCACCTAACACTCTAACATGTACCCCGAGTCTAAACACCCCTAGCCTTACACTTATTAACCCCTAATCTGCCGCCCCCGCTATCGCTGACCCCTGCATATTATTATTAACCCCTAATCTGCCGCTCCGTATACCGCCGCTACTTACATTATCCCTATGTACCCCTAATCTGCTGTCCCTAACACCGCCGACCCCTATATTATATTTAATAACCCCTAATCTGCCCCCCACAACGTCGCCTCCACCTGCCTACACTTATTAACCCCTAATCTGCCCTCCCTAACATCGCCGACACCTAACTTCAAACATTAACCCCTAAGTGCCGACTGGAGCTCACCGCTATTCTAATAAATGTATTAACCCCTAAAGCTAAGTCTAACCCTAACACTAACACCCCCTAACATAAATATAATTTTAATCTAACGAAATTAATTAACTCTTATTAAATAAATTATTCCTATTTAAAGCTAAATACTTACCTTTAAAATAAATCCTAATATAGCTACAATATAAATTATAATTATATTATAGCTATTTTAGGATTTATATTTATTTTACAGGTAACTTTGTATTTATTTTAACCAGGTACAATAGCTATTAAATAGTTAAGAACTATTTAATAGCTAAAATAGTTAAAATAATTACAAATTTACCTGTAAAATAAATCCTAACCTAAGTTACAATTAAACCTAACACTACACTATCAATAAATTAATTAAATAAAATACCTATAATTATCTACAATTAAACCTAACACTACACTATCAATAAATAAATTAAATACAATTCCTACAAATAAATACAATTAAATAAACTAACTAAAGTACAAAAAATAAAAAAGAACTAAGTTACAAAAAATAAAAAAATATTTACAAACATTAGAAAAATATTACAACAATTTTAAACTAATTACACCTACTCTAAGCCCCCTAATAAAATAACAAAGCCCCCCAAAATAAAAAAATGCCCTACCCTATTCTAAATTACTAAAGTTCAAAGCTCTTTTACCTTACCAGCCCTGAACAGGGCCCTTTGCGGGGCATGCCCCAAGAAATTCAGCTCTTTTGCCTGTAAAAAAAAACATACAATACCCCCCCCCATCATTACAACCCACCACCCACATACCCCTAATCTAACCCAAACCCCCCTTAAATAAACCTAACACTAAGCCCCTGAAGATCTTCCTACCTTGTCTTCACCATACCAGGTTCACCGATCGATCCAGAAGAGCTCCTCCAATGTCCTGATCCAAGCCCAAGCAGGGGGCTGAAGAGGTCCATGATCCGGCTGAAGTCATCATCCAAGCGGGAGCTGAAGAGGTCCATGATCCGGCTGAAGTCATCATCCAAGCGGGAGCTGAAGAGGTCCATGATCCGGCTGAAGTCTTCTATCAACGGCATCTTCAATCTTCTTTCTTGCGGATCCATCTTGCAGACCTCCGACACGGAACATCCTGCTGGCCCGACGGACTACCGACGAATGAAGGCTCCTTTAAGGGACGTCATCCAAGATGGCGTCCCTCGAATTCCGATTGGCTGATAGGATTCTATCAGCCAATCGGAATTAAGGTAGGAAAATTCTGATTGGCAGATGGAATCAGCCAATCAGAATCAAGTTCAATCATCCAAGCGGACAGAAGTCTTCCTCCAGACGGCATCTTTTATCTTCATCCATCCGGCGCGGAGCGGGTCCATCTTCAAGACATCCGGCGCGGAGCATCCTCTTCTTACGATGTCTGTTGAAGAATGAAGTTTCCCTTTAAATGACGTCATCCAAGATGGCGACCCTTACATTTCGATTGGCTGATAGAATTCTATCAGCCAATAGGAATTAAGGGGGAAATATCATATTGGCTGTTGCAATCAGCCAATAGGATTGAGCTTTCATCCTATTGGCTTATACAATCAGCCAATAGGATTGAGCTCGCATTCTATTGGCTGATTGGTATAGCCAATAGAATGCAAGCTCAATCCTATTATTGGCTGATTGGATCAGCCAATAGGATGAAAGCTGAATCCTATTGGCTGATTGCAACAGCCAATAGGATTTTCCCCCTTAATCCCTATTGGCTGATAAAATTCTATCAGCCAATCGGGATGTAAGGGACGCCATCTTGGATGACGTCATTTAAAGGGAAACTTCATTCTTCAACAGACATCATAAGAAGAGGATGCTCCGCGCCGGATGTCTTGAAGATGAACCCGCTCAGCGCCGGATGAATGAAGATAGAAGATGCCGTCTGGATGAAGACTTTTGCCTGCTTGGATGAAGACTTCTGCTGCCTGGATGAGGATGGATGTCCAGTCTTCAAAAACTGTAAGTGGATCATTGGGGGTTAGTGTTAGGTTTTTTTAAGGGTTTATTGGGTGAGTTTTATTTTTAGTTTAGGGTTTTGGGCAATGTAAAAGAGCTAAATGCCCTTTAAAGGGCAATGCCCATCCAAATGCAATGGTTAGCTTAGGTTTATTTAGGTAGGATTTTATTTGGGGGGTTTGGTTGTGTGGGTGGTGGGTTTTACTGTTTGGAGGTTGTTTGTATTTTTTTTACAGGTAAAAGAGCTGATTTCTTCGGGGCAATGCGCCGCAAAAGGCCCTTTTAAGGGCCATTGGCAGTTTAGTGTAGGCTAGGGTTTTTTTATTTTTTGGGGGCTTTTTTTATTTTGATAAGGCTATTAGATTAGGAGTAATTTGTTTTTATTTTTGATAATTTCTTTTTTTATTTTGTGTAATTTAGTGTTTTGTTTTTTTGTAATTTAGAAAAATGTATTTTGTTAATAACTATTTACTAACTAGTCTACCTAGTTAAAATAAATACAAACTTAGCTGTGAAATAAAATTAAAACCTAAGATAGATACAATGTAACTATTTGTTTGTATTTAGTTTTAAATAGGAAGTAGTTACTTATTAATAGCAAGTTTTATTTAGATTTATTTTAATTATATTTAAGTTAAAATGTATTTCATTTTATTGTAATGTTAGGTGTTAGTAAAAGGCAGGTTAGATTTTTTTACAGGTAAATTTGTAGTTATATAACTAGGTAGCTAGTAAATAGTTAATAACTATTTACTAACTTGTCTACCTAGTTAAAATAAATACAAACTTAGCTGTGAAATAAAATTAAAACCTAAGATAGATGTAATGTAACTATTAGTTATATTGTAGCTAGCTTAGGGTTTATTTTATAGGTAAGTTTGTATTTAGTTTTAAATAAGAAGTAGTTAGTTATTAATAGTAAGTTTTATTTAGATTTATTTTAATTATATTTAAGTTAGGGGGGTTAGGGTTAGGGTTACGTTAGGGTTAAGGTTTAGGGGTTAATAGGCTTATTATAACGGCGGAGTGGGCGGACAGCAGATTAGGGGTTAATTATATTTAAATAGTGTTTTTGATGTGGGAGGACAGCGGTTTAGGGGTTAATAATTTTATTATAGTTGCGACGATGTCGGGGAGCGGCGGAATAGGGGTTAATAATTTTTTTAAGTGGCGGCGATGTCCGGAGTGGCAGATTAGGGGTTAATAAATTTATTATAGTGTTTGCGATGTGGGAGGGCCTCGGTTTAGGGGTTAATAGGTAGTTTATGGTAGTTTATGGGTGTTAGTGTACTTTTTAACACTTTAGTTATAAGTTTTATGCTACAGCTTTGTAATGTAAAACTTATAACTACTGACTTTAGATGGCGGAACGAATCTAGTCGGTATAGGGTGTACCTCTCACTTTTTGGCCTCCCAGGCAAAACTCGTAATACCGGCGCTATGGAATTCCCATTGAAAATTGACTTTTTTAAAAGTGCTGACGTTGCGTGACAGCCAAAAAAGTGTGCGGTACACCAATACCTGCAAGACTTGTAATAGCAGTGGTAGGTAAATAGCAGTGTTATACTTATAACGCAAAACTCATAATCTAGCTGTACTTTATTCATTTACTCCTTCTCCCTATCCTCCTGCACTGTTCATTAGCCTATCTCTCTTAAACTCACCTTAATTTTGTACTCATGAACTTTACCTATTCCTAAACACTCTTTCTCCCCCCTGCACCTTGTCTCATTACTGCAAATCTGTATCTCATCTCATGTCACTCTCCCTCTTGCTTAAACTAGCTGCTGGGGAAATCTCCCCTAATCCTGGTCCCCAACAACTTTCTAGCCATGCACATCCATGTGTACCATTCCATAGACTCAGAAAACAAAACTCTTGTAACCCTACTACATTCCTCTTGTATCTAAAGCCACTACCCCTTTCACTTGTGCACTCTGGAACTCTTGCTCTGTTTGCAACAAGCTCACTTCTATACATGACCTCTTTATCTCCCGCTCCCTCATCCTTCTGGCTCTAACAGAAACCTGTCTCTCTCCCCTAGACACAGCAGTCACTGCTGCTCTGTCACATGGGGGTCTCGACTTCAGCCACACTACTAGGTCTGGTAATAGACAAGGAGGTGCTGTAGGTATTTTACTTTTCTCTCATTGCACCTTTTAACAAATATAGCCCATCTCTTTCACACATTTTTCTCATTCGAAACCACATGATTCGCTTATTCTATCCCCTCTCTATACATGTTGCAGTCATATACCGACCCCCTGGCTCCTCACCTCAATTTCTAGATCACTTGGCTGCCTGGCTACCTTATTTCCTTTCCTCAGACAACCCTGGCCTCATTCTTGGTGATTTCAACATCCCTCTTGACGGTCCAACTGCTTCCTCTGCAAAACAGCTTCTGCAACTCACTTCCTCTTTTGGTTTGTCACAATAGACTGACTCTCCCACTCACAAAGATGGTCACTCCCTTGATAGTGATGTCGCGAACATAAAAATTTGGGTTCGCGAACGGAGAACGCGAACTTCCACAACTGTGCAACTGGCAAACCGCCATAGACTTCAAAAGGCAGGCAAATTTTAAAACCCACAGGGACTCTTTCTGGCCACAATAGTGATGGAAAAGTTGTTTCAAGGGGACTAACACCTGGACTGTGGCATGCTGGAGGGGGATCCATGGAAAAACTCCCATGGAAAATTACATAGTTGATGCAGAGTCTGGTTTTAATCCATAAAGGGCATAAATCACCTAACATTCCTAAATTGTTTGGAATAACGTGCTTTAAAACATCAGGTATGATGTTGTATCGATCAGGTAGTGTAAGGGTTATGCCCGCTTCACAGTGACAGACCAAACTCCCCATTTAAAGGGACAGTCTACACCAGAATTTTTATTGTTTTAAAAGATAGATAATCCCTTTATTACCCATTTCCCAGTTTTGAATAACTAACACATTTATAATAATATACTTTTAAACTCTGTGATTATCTTGTATCTAAGCCTCTGAAAACTACCCCTTTTTTCAGTTCTTTTGACAGACTTGCAGTCTAGCCAATCAGTGCCTGCTCACAGATAACTTCTCGTGCACGAGCACAGTGTTATCTATATGAAATACGTGAACTAACACCCTCTAGTGGGGAAAAACTGTTAAAATGCAATCTGAAAGAGGTGGGCTTCAAGTTCTAAGAAATTAGCATATGAACCTCCCAGGTTAAGCTTTCAACTAAGAATACCAAGAGAACAAAGCAAAATTGGTGATAAAGGTAAATTGGAAAATTGTTTAAAATTACATGCTCTATCTGAATCATGAAAGTTTATTTTGGCCTAGACTGTCCCTTTAATGCACCGCAAACAATCGCAAAAGTCCATTTGCACAACCGCAAACTCCCCATTTGCACAAGGTTGGATACCAAGCTAGCCATGTCCTGTTCCTTGTCCTCACTGATGTCATTGAAGGTCACTTCCTCCACCCAGCCACGTACAGCACCATGGGTCCCCGAAAGGTGACAACAAGCCCCCTGGGACGCCTGCTGTGTTTGGTCTTCCACCTCCTCAAAGCCACCTTCCTCCTCTGACTCCTCTTCTTCAGACTCCTCTCTCTGCATTGCCTCTCTCTGCGTTATTATAAGGTGTGTTAAGTAGTACTATTCCTATCAGTTTAATCCCTGTTACGTTCCCTATCAGGGGACGTGTATATGGCATTGATTTTAGGAACCGGGAGATGGAAAAAGATGCTTGGTCGGACCTCCTACTTCAAATTTGGGGCACTGCGTGTGCAATCTAATCTGCCACCAGATAGGAGTGGTGTGTTAAGTAGTACTATTCATATCAGTTTAATCCCTGTTATGTGCCTTTTTTTTTGGTTTGGTTTTTGAAGCCACAGTGCAGCACCAGAGGCCAGAAAAATTAGGCATGTACACATGCCTGAAAAAATAGGTATTGTTGCAGCCGCTGCTGTAGCAGCGGCCAGAAAAATTGATGTTTGTTTTCCAGGCAGAAAGTGCCCTAAAACATTGCGGCTTGAACCCTAGTTGGTGGCGGATAAGTCACGCAAGTCATCCGGCATTCAGGGATAAAATACAGCAGCGTGTGGACCATTTTTAGCCCAAGGCAGCTCATCTCATCAGGCCTTTTTTAGTCGAATGTATCGCCCACTGTCAGTCCCTTTGGGATCCATCCCTCATTCATCTTAATAAAGGTGAGGTAATCTAGACTTTTTTGACCTAGGCGACTGCTCTTCTCAGTGACAATACCTCCTGCTGCACTGAAAGTCCTTTCTGACAGGACACTTGAAGCGGGGCAGGCCAGAAGTTCTATCGCAAATTGGGATAGCTCAGGCCACAGGTCAAGCCTGCACACCCAGTAGTCAAGGGGTTCATCGCTCCTCAGAGTGTCGATATCTGCAGTTAAGGCGAGGTAGTCTGCTACCTCGCGGTCGAGTCGTTCTCTGAGGGTGGGCCCCGAAGGGCTGTGGCGATGCGTAGGACTTAAAAAGCTCCGCATGTCCTCCATCAACAAAACGTCTGTAAAGCGTCCTGTCCTTGCCGGCGTGGTCGTGGGAGGAGGAGGATTACTTTCACCTCTTCCGCTGTTAGATTCCCGTTGTGCTGTGACATCACCCTTATACGCTGTGTAAAGCATACTTTTTATTTATTTTGGAACTGCTGCATCCTTTCCGACTTGCGGTAATTCGGTAACATTTCAGGCACTATGCTTATACCGGGGGTCTAGTAGCGTGGACACCCAGTACAGGTCGTTCTCCTTCAGCATTTTTATACGAGGGTCCCTCAACAGGCACGACAGCATGAAAGACCCCATTTGCACAAGGTTAGATGCCGAGCTACTCATGTCCCGTTCCTCATCTGCAGTGATCTCACTGAAGGTATGTTCTTCCCCCCAGCCATGTACAACACCATGGGTACCAGATAGGTGACAACGAGCACCCTGGGATGCCTGTTTTGGTTGGTCTTCCTCCTCCTCCTCAAAGCCACATTCCTCCTTTGACTCCTCTTCCTCACAATCCTCCTCCAGCATTGCCGCAGGTCCAGAAAGCGATGCTGATATGGCTGTTTCTGGTGGTGATGGTGACCACAACTCTTCCTCTTCACGCTCATCTATGGCCTGATCCAGAACTCTTCGCAGGGCACGCTCCAGGAAGAAAACAAATGGTATGATGTCGCTGATGGTGCCTTCGGTGCGACTGACTAGGTTTGTCACCTCCTCAAAAGGATGCATGAGCTTACAGGCATTGCGCTTGAGCGTCCAGTAATGTGGCAAAAAAATTCCCAGCTCCGCAGAAGCTGTCCTAGCACCCCGGTCATACAAATAGTCGTTAACAGCTTTTTCTTGTTGGATCAGGTGGTCGAACATTAGGAGTGTTGAATTCCAATGTGTCGGGCTGTCGCAAATCAAGCGCATCACTGGAATGTTGTTTCGCTGCTGGATATCTGAAAAGTGTGCCATGGCCGTGTAGGAACGCCTGAAATGGCCACACACCTTCCTGGCCTGCTTCAGGACATCCTGTAAGCCTGGGTACTTATGCACAAAGCATTGTACGATCAGATTACACACATGTCCCATGCACGGCACATGTGTCAACTTGCCCAAATTCAATGCCGCCACCAAATTTCTTCCGTTGTCACTAACCACTTTGCCGATCTCCAGTTGGTGCAGAGTAAGCCACTGATCCACCTGTGCATTCAGGGCGGACAGGAGTGCTGGTCCGGTGTGACTCTCTGCTTTCAGGCAAGTCAACCCCAAGACGGCGTGACACTGCCATATCCGGGATGTGGAATAGTACCTGGGGAGCTGGGGGGTGCCGTTGATGTGGAGCAAGATGCAGCAGCAGAAGAGGACTCAGCCGAGGAGGTTATGGAAGAGGATGGAGTAGGAGGAGTAGAGGAGGTGGCAGCAGGCCTGCCTGCAAGTCGTGGCGGTGTCACCAACTCCTCTGCAGAGCCACGCATTCCATGCTTGGCAGCCGTCAGCAAGTTTACCCAATGCACAGTGTAGGTGATATACCTGCCCTGACCATGCTTTGCAGACCAGGTATCAGTGGTCAGATGGACCCTTGCCCCAACACTGTGTGCCAGACATGCCATTACTTCCTTTTGCACAATCGAGTAAAGGTTGGGGATTGCCTTTTGTGCAAAGAAATTTTGGCTGGGTACCTTCCACTGCAGTGTCCCAATAGCTACAAATTTTTTGAACGCCTCAGACTCCACCAGCTTGTATGGTAAAAGCTGGCAGGCTAAGAGTTCAGTCAAGCCAGCTGTCAGATGCCGGGTAAGGGGGTGACTTTGTGACATTGGCTTCTTACGCTCAAACATGTCCTTGACAGACACCTGACTGTGGGCAGATGAGCAGGAACTGCTCAAGGCGAGACACGGAGTGGCGGATGGTTGAGAGGGGGCAAGGAGGACAGCAGTAGTTGACGTGGCTGAAGATGCTGGAGCAGGAGGAGGATGGCGGCTTTGAGTTTGTGTGCTGCTTGTACTCATGTGTTGATCCCATAGGCGTTTGTGCTGTGCGATCATGTGCCTTCACAAAGCAGTTGTACCTAGGTGGGTGTTGGACTTCCCACAACTCAGTTTCTTTTGGCACAGGTTGCAAATGGCATCGCTGTTGTCAGAGGCAGACACACAAAAAAAATGCCACACTGCTGAGCTCTGCAATGACGGCATACTGGTGGTGGCAACAGCATGCGTTGATTGGCGTACTGTTTGGCTGACCCCGGGTGCCGATGCATGCTGTCTGACTGTGCCACTAGCTCCTTGCGACGACCTCCGCCTCCTTCCAACTCGTCTCCTCCTCCTCTCTGTCTCCCCATCTGAACTTTCCCCTTCTTTTTCTTCTCTTCTAGTGGGCACCCACGTGACATCCACAGACGCATCGTCATCATCAACCGCTTCACTTGTATCTGACAACTCAATAAAGGAAGCAGCAGCGGGTACAACATCATCATCATCACACCGTACGTTCATGTGTGTAATGCTGCCTGACTGAGACATATCCCTGTTATCTACATCCTCTGGCAATAATGGTTGCGCATCACTATCACTCATTTCTTCCAACTGATGTGTAAATAACTCCTCTGACAGATCAAGTGAAGTGGCTGTGGTGCTAGTGTTGGTGGTGGCAGCAGGCGGGTGAGTGGTAACTTGAGAGGTTCCCGAAGCTAAGCTGGAGGAGGATGGTGCGTCAAGGTTCCGAGCGGAAGCTGTAGAAGATTGGGTGTCCTGTGTTAGCCAGTCAACTATGTCCTCATAACTGTTCGAGTTCGGTGTACGTGGCCTCTGAACATTGGGCATTATTCTAGGGCCAAAGGGAATCACAGTACCACGAACACGACAGCCCCTGCGGGGTGGCCTGCCTCTGCCTGTCATTTTTTTTTCGATTAGTGGTACTATGCGTGCAAGCTACTGTGACAACAGATATGAGTGGCACTGTGCACTGGCAGAAGTTGGCAGAGTAGACGCTATAGGCCTGACACACACGCTTGCAGACAACTAACTGCTATTCAATATATTACAGTCAAAATTGTATTTTTTTTTTTAAATCTACACTACTGTTACACCAGATATGAGTTGCACTGGGGTGACACTGTGCCCTGGCAGGCACTGAAACGCACACGTGTGAAGGAAACTAACTGCTATTATTTCACAGTCAAAAAGTGTTTTTTTTTTTTTTTTAAATGTACACTACTGTTACACCAGATATGAGTTGCACTGGGATGACACTGTGCCCTGGCAGGCACTGAAACGCACACGTGTGAAGGAAACTGACTGCTATTATTTAACACAGTCAAAAAAGTTTTTAGTTTTTTTTAAATCTACACTACTGTTACACCAGATATGAGTTGCACTGGGGTGACACTGTGCCCTGGCAGGCAGGCACTGAAACGCACACGTGTGAAGGAAACTGACTGCTATTATTTAACACAGTCAAAAAAGTGTTGTTTTTTTTTTAAAATCTACACTACTGTTACACCAGATATGAGTTGCACTGGGGTGACACTGTGCCCTGGCAGGCCCTGAAACGCACACGTGTGAAGGAAACTGACTGCTATTATTTCACAGTCAAAAAAGTGTTGTTCTTTTTAAATCTACACTACTGTTACACCAGATATGAGTTGCACTGGGGTGACACTGTGCCCTGGCAGGCAGGCACTGAAACGCACACGTGTGAAGGAAACTGACTGCTATTATTTAACACAGTCAAAAAAGTGTTGTTTTTTTAAATGTACACTACTGTTACACCAGATATGAGTTGCACTAGGGTGACACTGTGCCCTGGCAGGCCGGCACTTAAACGCACACGTGTGAAGGAAACTGACAACTATTATTTAACACAGTCAAAAAAGTGTTGTTTTTTTAAAATCTACACTACTGTTACACCAGATATGAGTTGCACTGGGGTGACACTGTGCCCTGGCAGACAGGCACTGAAACGCACATGTGTGAAGGAAACTGACTGCTATTATTTAACACAGTCAAAAAAGTGTTTGTTTTTTTAAATTTACACTACTGTTACACCAGATATGAGTTGCACTGGGGTGACACTGTGCCCTGGCAGGCAGGCACTGAAACGCACACGTGTGAAGGAAACTGACTGCTATTATTTAACACAGTCAAAAAAGTGTTTATTTTAAAATCTAAACTACTGTTACACCAGATATGAGTTGCACTGGGGTGACACTGTGCCCTGGCAGGCAGGCACTGAAACGCACACGTGTGAAGGAAACTGACTGCTATTATTTAACACAGTCAAAAAACTGTTGTTTTTTTAAATCTACACTACTGTTACACCAGATATGAGTTGCACTGGGGTGACACTGTGCCCTGGCAGACAGGCACTGAAACGCACACGTGTGAAGGAAACTGACTGCTATTATTTAACACAGTCAAAAAAGTGTTTTTTTTTTTTTTTAAATCTACACTACTGTTACATCAGATATGAGTTGCACTGGGGTGACACTGTGACCTGGCAGGCAGGCACTGAAACGCACACGTGTGAAGGATACTGACTGCTATTATTTAACACAGTCAAAAAATCAAAAAAGTATTGTTTTTTTTAAATCTACACTACTGTTACACCAGATATGAGTTGCACTGGGGTGACACTGTGCCCTGGCAGGCAGGCACTGAAACGCACACGTGTGAAGGAAACTGACTGCTATTATTTAACACAGTCAAAAAAGTGTGTTTTTTTTTAAATCTACACTACTGTTACACCAGATATGAGTGGTGGCACTGGGCAAGTGGGCACAGTATACTCTGTGAGCCTGACACACACGCTGGCAGGCAGGCAACTGCAATTAGATTACACAGGAAAAAAATAAAAAAAGCAGACTGATGTTCTAGCCCTAAAAAGGGCTTTTTGGGGTGCTGTCCTTACAGCAGAGATCAGATGAGTCCTTCAGGACTGTAGTGGACACTGAATATACTAGCCTAGCTATCAATTTCCATATTAAATCAGCAGCAGCTACACTGTCCCTCCTCTCTCTAAGAATGCAGCTTCCAAATGAATCTAAAATGGATGCTGTCCAGTAGGTAGGAGGGTCTGGGAGGGAGGGTCTGCTGCTGATTGGCTGGAATGTGTGTGCTGACTGTGAGGTACAGGGTCAAAGTATTACTCAATGATGACGAATAGGGGGCGGATCGAACATCGCATATGTTTGCCCGCTGTGGCGGACGCGAACAAGCTATGTTCGCCGGGAACTATTTGCCGGCGAACTATTCGCAACATCACTATCCCTTGACCCAATCTTTAGCTATTGATGCACTATTTTCAACTTCACTAACTCTCCTTTTCCTCTTTCTAACCACCATCTCCTCACTTGCAACATCTCATCCCTCCCTACAACTCTCCCTCCATCTACTCCTCTCACCAAACTTCACAGAATCATTATGTCATTGGATCAGCAACAGCTTGCTAATTCCCTCGAACCTCTCCTCTCATCTGTCTCCTCCTTTTCCTGCCCTGACCAATCTATCTGTCACTATAATTCCGCCCTTCATCAGTCCTTGACAATCTGGCCCCTTTTACCGTAGCTCAGAAATCACACACTCATCCTCAGCCTTGGCATACTCCTCTGGCACGGTACCTATGCAGATGTTCCCATACTGATGAGCGGCACTGGAGAAAATCTTGGAGTTCAGCTGATTTCCTTCATTACAAGTTCATTTTGAACTCCTACTATTCTGCCCTTAATCTCTATAAGCAACATTACTTCTCTACTCTTATCTCTACTCTTTCTTCAAACCCAAAACGTCTGTTCTCCACTTTCAATACTCTTCTCCGCCAACCCCCACCCCCTAATACAACGTATCTGTCAGCTCAAGACTTTGTCAGCCACTTCAATAACAAAATCAACTTCATCAGAAACAAAATCAGCTCTCAACATACTTCCATTCTCTCACCCCCTCAAACGCTCGCAATCAACCACAACCCACATAGCCATAAATTTAGCTTTTACTCCCCTGTTACTGAGGAAGAAGTTTCTACAGTTACACTGCACTCTCACCTCACTACCTGTTCCCTTGACCCTATCCCCTCACAGCTACTCCCTCTCTTCTACCCTTACCCCTGTACTCACACACATTTTCAACCTCTCCCTCAGCACCGGTATATTTCCCTCATCTCTGAAACATTCACTGTTTACACCTATCCTCAAAAAACCTTCTCTTGATCCAACCTCCCCATCCAACTACCGCCCTATTTCCCTACTCCCTCTTGCCTCAAAGCTACTTGAAAAGCTAGTATATGCACGCCTATCCCATTTCCTTACATTAAACTCCCTCCTTGACCCACTGCAATCTGGATTTCATCCCCATCACTCCACAGAGACAGCAATCGTTAAGGTTACCAACAACCTACTTACAGCAAAATCAAAAGGCCACTTCTCTCTGCTTATCCTCCTTGATTTGTCCGCAGCCTTTGATACTGTTGACCACCCTCTTTTGCTCCAAACCCTCCAATCTCTCGGCATTTGTGACACAGCCCTCTCGTGGTTCTCTTACTACCTGTAAAACCATACCTTTAGTGTAGCCTTCTCTGGGGCCACCTCTACCCCGTCACCACTTTCTGTTGGGGTACCGCAAGGCTCTGTCATCGGTCCGCTTCTCTTCTCAATCTACACATCATCATTAGGTTCCCTAATAAAGTACCACTTTATTGCTCCCCCTATATCTCAGACCTTGTCTCCAGATACTCTCCCTCCCGTCCCCTTTGCTCTGCTCATGACCTCCCATGTCTCTCTCAGGACCATCTGTTCCCGGGCACATGCTTCTTTAGACAATCTTGGGAGATTGTATGTCATGACACCCAAATCTACTATTCTCTGCACCAGACCTATCTCCTTCCTTGCTAACCCGTGTTACTAACTGTCTTTCTCACACTTCTTCCTGGATGTCCTCTCACTACCTAAATCTCTCCAAAACTGGGCTTCTTATTTTCCCACCTTCCTCCAAAATCTCCATCCCCAATAACTGTAGATAACTCCATCATTAGCCCTGCCCCGCATGCCTGATGTCTTGGGGTCACACTTGACTCAGATCTTTCTTTCACTCCTCACATTCAGTCCTTGGCTAAATCCTGTTGCTTCCACCTTAAAAACATCTCTAAAATTAGACATTTCCTTACACAAGACACAACTAAGATTTTAATCCACTCTCTCATCCTTTAAAGCCTCGATTACTGCAACTCTGTCCTCTCTGGTCTCCCCAGCTGCCACCTAGCTCCTTTACAATCCATAATGAATGCCTCTGCCAGGCTCATCTTCCTTACACATCGCTCTTCATCTGCTGCACCTCTCTGCCAATCCCTTCACTGGCTTCCTTTTGCCTCCTGGATAAAATACAAAATTCTCACTCTGACATATAAAGCCCTCAACTGCACTGCTACCCCCTATATCTCAGACCTTGTCTCCAGATACTCTCCCTCCCGTCCCCTTCGCTCTACTCATGACCTCCTACTCTCCTCTACTCTTGTTACCTCCTCACACTCCCCATTTTACAGGACTTCTCCAGACTGGCTCCCATCTTGTGGAACTCTCTGCCTTGCTCCACAAGACTCTCCCCTAGTTTTGAAAGCTTCAAGTACTCCTTAAAGACTCTACTGTTCAGGGATGCATACAACCTACACTAATCTTTCTTTATACCAGTTCCTCTCCTCCATTGCTATCCTCTTGAACCCACTTAGCATGTAAGCCTAAGATCCATGCTGTTGGTAGATCACCTTTTTTTAGAGCTGCCTACAACAGTGCGACTCTTGGCAGAGCCCTATACCCATCTGATCCCTATAAATGTTTCCTTGTATTCCGCCTATGTTTATAGCACTGCGGAATCTGTTGGTGCTCCACAAATAACCAATAATAATAATAATATGTATATACTGTGAACTTTTGTCTCAGAAATTATGCACATAACTTGATAATGGAAGTTTTCTTTTTCTTTTTGTTAATTGCACGCTCTATCTGAATTATGAAAATTAAATTTTTACTTACATAACACTTTAACCCCTTAGTGACCATACCATTTTTCAATTTTCTTACCATCAAGGGCCAGGGCTATTTTTACATTTCTTTGGTGTTTGTGTTTACTGTACCCACACATATTATATACCGGTTTCTTGCCATTAAATGGACTTTTTAAAGATAACATTATTTTCATCATATCATATTATTTACTATAAAAAAAAATATAAAATATGATGAAAAAAATGAAAAAAACACACTTTTTCTAAAAAATCTGTTACACATCTACAACAACCAAAAAACACCCATGCTAAATAGTTTCTAAATTTTGTCCTGAGTTTAAAAATACTCAATGTTTACATGTTCTTTGCTTTTTTTTGCAAGTTATAGGACAATAAGAATAAGCAGCACTTTGCTATTTCCAAACCATTTTTGTTTTTCAAAATTAGCGATAGTTACATTGTAACACTGATATCTGTCAGGAATCCCTGAATAACCCCTCACATATGTATATTTTTTTGTAGTAGACAACCCAAAGTATTGATCTAGGCCCATTTTAGTATATTTCATGCCACCATTTCACTGCAAAATGTGATCAAATAAAAAAAACTTTTTCACTAACTTTTTTTTAAAATTTCTAGCTTTCTCACTTAAATGATTTACAAACAGCTTGTGCAATTATGGTACAAATAGTTGTAAATGCTTCTATGTGCCAATCGGAATTCAAGGGACGCCATCTTGGATGACGTCATTTAAAGGAACCTTCATTCTTCGCTTGGACTTCGTTTGAAGAGGATGCTCCGCGTCGGCTGGATTGAAGATGGACCCGCTCTGCTCCGGATGGATGAAGATAGAAGATGTCGCCTGGATGAAGACTTCTGCTGCTTGGAGGACCTCTTCTGCCGGGATCGGATGAAGACTTCTGCCCCTCTGGAGGTCCACTTGTGCCCAGCTGGGTGAAGACGTCTCAAGGTAGGGTGATTTTCAAGGGGGCAGTGTTAGGTTTTTTTAAGGGGGGATTGGGTGGGTTTTAGAGTAGGAATGGGTGTGTGGGTGGTGGGTTTTAATGTTGGGGGTATTGATTTTTTTTACAGGTAATAGAGCTGATTACTTTGGGGCAATGCCCCACAAAAGGCCCTTTTAAGGGCTATTTGTAATTTAGTATAGGGTAGGGATTTTTTTTTTATTTTGGGGGGCTTTTATATTTTATTAGGGGGATTAGAGTAGGTGTAATTAGTTTAAAAAAATTGTAATAATTTTTTTTCTGTAATTTAGTGTTGTTGTTTTTCATAATTTAGTTTATTTTATTTAATTGTAGTTAGTTTATGTAATTAATTTAAGGATAGTGTAGTGTTAGGTGTAATTGTAATTTAGGTTAGGATTTATTTTACAGGTAAGTTTGTACTTATTTTAACTAGGTAGTTATTAAATAGTTAATAACTATTTAATAACTATTCTACCTAGTTAAAATAAATACAAACTTGCCTGTAAAATAAATATAAACCCTAAGATAGATACAATGTGACTATTAGTTACATTGTAGCTATCTTATGGTTTATTTTATAGGTAAGTATTTAGTTTTAAATAGGATTAATTTATTTAATTGTAGTTATTTTATTTAGATTTATTTAAATTATATTTAAGTTGGGGGGGGTTAGACTTAGGTTTAGGGGTTAATACATTTAATATAGTAGCAGCGACATTGGGGGTGGCAGATTAGGGGTTAATAAATGTAGGTAGGTGTCAGCGATGTTAGGGACGGCAGATTAGGGGTTAATAAAATGTAACTAGTGTTTGCGAGGCGGGAGTGTGGCGATTTAGGGGTTAATATATTTATTAAAGTGGCGGCGATGTCCGGTAGGCAGATTAGGGGTTAAAAATGTTAAGTGTTTCAGATGTGGGGGGGGGGGGCTCGGTTTAGGGGTTAACAGGTAGTTTATGGGTGTTAGTGTACTTTTGAGCACTTAAGTTAAGAGTTTTATGTTACAGTGTTAGCTCATAAAACTCTTAACTACTGACTTTTAAATGCGGTAGGAGTCTGGATAGGAGAGGGTCTACCGCTCACTTCTTCCAAGACTCGTAATACCGGCATTAGGCAAATCCCATAAAAAAGATAGGATACGCAATTGAGGTAAGGGGATTTGCGGTATGCTCGAGTCACGGAAAAAAGTGAGCGGTACACCTGTACCTGCCAGACTTGTTATACCAGCGGGTGTTAAAGAGCAGCGTTGGGACCTCTAAACGCTGCTTTTTAAGGCTAACGCAAGACTCGTAATCTAGCAGTTGGTTACTGGATAAAATCCCAGATAGGGGACTGCACATGGTCTGACAATTCTCCTATCACCATCCAGTTCCCAGTATTAGCATCCGTAACTTCTAGACCCCCTTGAAGACTCTTAGAATCACTGCTTTCTATACCATGCCTAAAAGATCAACCAATAGGATTTTTCCTACCTTAATTCCGATTGGCTGATAGAATCCTATCAGCCAATCGGAATTCAAGGGACGCCATCTTGGATGATGTAATTTGAAGGAACCTTCATTCTTCGCTTGGACTTCGTTTGAAGAGGATGGCTCCGCGTCGGCTGGATTGAAGATGGACCCGCTCCGCTCCGGATGGATGAAGATAGAAGATGCCGCCTGGACGAAGACTTCTGCTGCTTGGAGGACCTGTTCTGCCCGGATCGGATGAAGACTTCTGCCCCTCTGGGGGGGATCAACTGTAACGAACTCTAAAGATATAGGTTCCGAATTTGCAGCATATTATGAGCAATTATATAATTTACGCTCTACAAATTCCCAAACTATTCCAGAAATTAGTTCATTAAGGTCATTTCTATCCTGCCTTAAAGGGACACTGATCCCAAATATTTTCTTTCGTGATTCAGATAGAGCATGAAATTTTAAGCAACTTTCTTTAATTTAATTGTAATTAATTGTAGGTAGTTTAGGTAATTAGATTAATTATAGTGTAGTGTTAGGTGAAATTGTAACTTATGTTAGGGTTTATTTTACAGGTACTTTTGTACTTATTTTAACTAGGAAGTTATTAAATAGTTAATAACTATTTAATAACTATTGTACCTAGTTAACAGTACAAAGTTGCCTGTAAAATAAATATAAATCCTAAAATAGCTACAATGTAACTATAAGTTATATTGTAGCTAGCATAGGGTTTATTTTATCGGTAAGTATTTAGTTTTAAATAGGATTAATTTATTTAATTATGGTAAATTTATTTAGTTTAATTTAAATTATATTTAAGTTAGGGGGTGTTAGGATTAGGGTTAGACTTAGGTTTAGGGGTTAATAAATTTATAATAGTGGCAGCGACATTGGCGGCGGCGGCAGATTAGGGGTTAATAAATTTAATATAGTTGCGGCGACATTGGGGGGAAGATTAGGGGTTAATAAATATAATGTAGGTGTCGATGATGTTGGGGGCAGTAGATTAGGGGTTCATAAGTATAATGTAGGTGGCGGTGGTGTCCGGAGTGGCAGATTAGGGGTTAATAATATAATGTAGTTGTCAGCGATAGCCGGGGCGGCAGATTAGGGGTTAATAAGTGTAATATTAGGGGTGTTTAGACTCGGGGTTCATGTAAGGGTGTTAGGTGCAGACATAAAATTCATTTCGCCATAGGAAACAATGCGGCTGCGTTAGGAGCTGAACGCTGCTTTTTTGCAGGTGTTAGGTTTTTTTTCAGCCAGCTCAGCCCCATTGTTTCCTATGGGGAAATCGTGCATGAGCACGTTTAGCCAGCTCACCGCTGTCTTAAGCAACGTTGGTATTGAGGTGAGATGTGGAGCTAAATTTTGCTCTACGCTCACCTTTTTGCAGCTAACGCCAGGTTTAAAAAAATACCAGCGTTGTCTTAAGGGAGCGGTGGGAAAAAAAAGGCTCGTTAGCAACGCACCCCTGTTACCACAAAACTCATAATCTAGGCGTAATTTTCTAAAGAAATTTTTCATTACCTACAACTTAATGATATGGGTGAGGTAGACAACTTTTGCCTTTTGGGCTCCCTAAAAGCTTACCTCAAAGGATTATTTATTAAAAAACAATCTCAAACAAGAAATCGTTCTACCACTTCTCTAGCACAACTGCATCAAACACTCCGAACTCTCATAGCAGAGCATAAAACAACATTACACCCGCAGTTGCTCTCGGGCCGCTCACATCCGAATTCCATACCTGAAAAAGGGGGGATCAACTGTAACGAACTCTAAAGATATAGGTTCCGAATTTGCAGCATATTATGCGCAATTATATAATTTACGCTCTACAAATCCCCAAACTATTCCAGAAATTAGTCCAATAAGGTAATTTCTATCCTGCCTTAAAGGGACACTGATCCCAAATATTTTCTTTCGTGATTCAGATAGAGCATGCAATTTTAAGCAACTTTCTAATTTACTCCTATTAACAAATTTTCTTCATTCCCTTGGTATCTTTATTTGAAATGCAAGAATGTAAGTTTAGATGCCGGCCCATTTTTGGTAAACAACCTGGGTTGTCCTTGCTGATTGGTGGATAAATTCATCCACCAATAAAAAAGTGCTGTCCAGTGGCCTGAACCAAAAAAAAAAGCTTAGATGCCTTCTTTTTCAAATAAAGATAGCAAGAGAACGAAGAAAAATGGATAAGAGGAGTAAATTAGAAGGTTGCTTAAAATTGCATGCTCTATCTGAATCACAAAAGAAAAAAAATGGGTTTAGTGTCCCTTTAATCTCCCAAGCCTTAAGCAAAAACAAATTGATAATATAAATTCTCCTTTCACTGTAGAGGAAGTCGCCACCTCCATATCTAAATTAAAATCCCGCAAAGCACCAGCCCAGATGGGTATACAAACACATTTTACAAAACATTTATAGAATAATTGTCCCCACTCCTATTAAGAATATTTAATACAACAGGGCAACAAGGCATTTTTCCTGAAGAGTTTCTTCAAGCCACAATTGTCACCCAAACCAGGTAAAACCCCTGACACATGTGCTAACTTTAGGCTAATTTCTGTCACGCCGCTCCTCCATGATCATAGCCGTTGCTATAATCGTGGCATGACTCGCAGCTCCGTAAGCATGGCTGTTGCCATGGTCACATTGGTTGTTGTGGGCGTGCAGTGATGAAGTCATCACCACATGCCGTAGTACTCTGAGGCCGCTCTGGATTCACCTGGGAGGTGTCCTTGGCGCCTATGTAAGTACCTCCACTTCTCTTCACTGCCCAAGTATAGGTTAGTCTTGTACTTCTCTGGGTGCTATTATTCTGAACTGCTGTCACTTGATTGCCTTATCATTGCTGAACTCTGCCTGTTTGACCACTCTGCCTGTTTACCCTTTAATTGCTGGATTGCCTTATCATTACTGAACTCTGCCTGCCTGACCATTCTACTGGTTTACCCCTGAACTGCTAAACTCCTGGATTACCATTGTTGCTGACCTCTGCCTGTTCCTGACTATTCTGCTGGTTTACCCCTGAACTGCTAATCTGCTGGATTGCCTTTCTCTTGTTGCCGTTAAGGATTGCCCTGTCTACCGTGAGTACTGCTTACCTCATTTCTAATACTTACTTTGTTCTGGGATATTTCCTTATCCTTTCACTTGACACCGGGATAAGAAGACTACTGGCTAAGTTTTGTCTGATAGGGAAATATCTAATGAGCATTACAATTTTGCTATTAAACCTCGACACTAAAATGTATGCCATGATTCTGGCAAACCGCCTTAAAAATTTAATCCCACACTTAATCAATTTTGACCAGGTCGGCTTTACATTAGGGCACGAGGGACCCTATGATACTAGGAGCTTACTAAATATATTCCTAGAGGCTAGTAGACTCGGTCAACCATGTGTCACTTTGTCACTCGATGCTGAAAAAAGCCTTTAACCGAGACGACTGGCTATACTATATTGAAATTTGGTTTTCCACAAACATTCTGTTCTATGGTTTTGACTTTGTACCCCCCTCGGCGAAGGTATGCGGTCTAGGCTTTTGTTCCCCTACATTTAAAATATTCAATGGCACCCACCAGGGATGTCCTCTTTCCCCATTGCTTTTCGCCCTTGTAATGGAGCCACTCGCGGAAGCCATCAAAGTCTCTCCCAAAATACAAGGAGTCTGTCTCAGTGGCACCTTGCAAAATGTGGCGTTGTTTGCAGACGACCTCACTATATTCACTTTTAATCCTATATCTTCATTACCAGCCCTGTTCTCTCTATTAGAATAATTTGCTAAAATTAGCTTCTATAAATTGAATTTCACCAATACAATAGCTTATGCTATTAACACACCAAAACACTGTGCAACATTACAATCTGAATATGTCTATAATATGGTAATAGCGCAGTAGCAAAGTATGGTAAAACAAAACATAAGTACAGGTGACAAGGGCATATGCAAATATTACCTTTGACAATGAAGGGACTCGCAGAGAGGTGCAGTAGATACAGAGTGACAGGAAAGTTGGATTAGCCTGGCAGAGGCATTTAGGATGGATTGAAGGGGGAGAGGAAGGAAAGAGGAAGGCCAGTAAGTAGGTTTTTGCAGTAGTCAAGTTGGGAAATAACAAGGGAGTGGATTATTTGCTTTGTGGTTTTAGTGCTCAGAAAAGGGTGAATCTTGGAAATATTGCGTAGGTGGTTGCAGCAGGATGAAGAAAGCAATTGGATGTGGGGGATGAAGGATAAATTTGAGTCAAGTGTAACTCCGAGGCAGCGGACTTGGGGCAATGGGGAGATGGTGATGCCGTTGACAGGGATAAAAAAGTCAGAAGTCGGCATAGGGTTAGAGGGGGGATTAGAAGGAGCTCAGTCTTGGATATGTTAAACTTTAGGTGGTGAGAGGCCATCCAGGAAGAAATACCAGATAAGCAGTCGCTGACATGAGAAAGGTCAGAGGAAGAGAATGCAGGGGTGGAGAGGTAGATCTGGGTGTTATCAGCATAGAGATGATATTTGAAGCCATAACTGTTGATAAGATTACCCAGTGAAGAAGTATAAATGGAGAAAAGTAGAGGACCCAAAACAGATCTTTGAGGTACTCCAACAGACAGAGGCATTGGAGAGGAGGAGTCACCTTTTTTAACCTTTATAAAAATATTTTTTAATATTTATTTGATTTTATTTTTTCAAAATCGGTATATTTGTGTAAAAGTTTGTTTTAATGTGTTTGTGATGTGTTTTGTGCAACCTTGTGTAACCCGTCAATTAATGATAGGTCTTCATGTGCGCTAATATGCTAATCCTTTGAGTGCAAATTTAGTTTGCACACAAGCTCAACTTTTTCCTTTCAACTTGTAATATGTGTGCTAGATAGCTCGTAAAAACAATGCTAATTGCGACTTTGTGGTAACAGCACACCACTTGTAACCTAGCACAATAAATTTAAATGTTTTCTTACAATACTAAAAAATAGATGGGACATTAAGATATAGGTAATTAAAAAAATACTTAATTTAACCAACAGGAATTACCCTTGATGGGTGGTAGCAAGGTATAATATATATATATATATATATATATATATATATATATATATATATATATATATATATATATATATATATATATATATATGTAGCAGTCTAGTAATCTCATGGACTCACGTGATATCTCAAAATATATTTCTCTATGCACCTGGATTCTTACTCTTACTTATAGGGACACTCAAGTTAAAATTAAACTTTAATGAATCAGATAGAGCAGCAACTTTCCAATTTACTTCCATTAACAAAATGTGCTCAGTCTTTTTATATTTACACTTTTTGAGTCACCAGCTCCTACTGAGCATGTGCAAGAATTTACAGAAAATACGTATATGCATTTGTGATTGGCTAATGGCTGTCATATGAGTGGAAATAGACATAACTTTGAAATTTGTCAGAAAAAAATCTACTATTCATTTGAAGTTCAGACTAATGGGCTGAATTATCAAGTAGCGAATGCAGCAGTTTCCGTGCGAGCCTTCAGGTTTTCTAGAAACATAAGATGCAGCGGTCTTAAGAACGCTGCTTCTTAACTTATCCGCCACCTCTGATCATGTCTGCCCGACACTTGATAAATCGGCCCCTTGATGATATTACATTGTCTTTTTATCATGCATTTGATGATTGTGCAAATCTACTGTAGTTACTGGTCCTTAAATTGGTCAGGCTAAACTTTAACCTTACTTTTAGGTTACATACAGATATGAAAATATTGATTACCTCTAGCAATCTGGAAATTCCTTTGCTGGGGTGTATATCACATTGCCCTTAAAAAATAATTGATAAAAAAAAAAATAACAACACTAAAATGGAATAGAATACAAAACATATTAGGCATTAATTGCGCTAGAAGTATGCTTTTTGCTTGCGTTGGGTTGTGCCCGTATTATGAGTTGAAAGTAAACTGTTTTCGCTTGCGCGCTAACCCGACGAGCACAAAAAGCCAAACTTTCAACATTGCGTGTGCTTTCACATATTCCCTCCTTAGAAGTCAATTGAGAAAAACAGTGGAGAAAAAAACTAACACCCCACTCTCGCACAAACCCGATCGCATATTCTCATGTGCACTAACCCCACATGATAATATGAATATTTCATATTCCAATGTTCTTCACATAGAAGAATATGTTCTGTTTATTCATGAATACATATTTCTACATATATCTGATGTTTTTTTTGTACAATATATTTATACCTACAGTATATATACAGACATATATAGGAAAATCTATTTCCAAATACATAAAACATATTCTGCTATGTGCAGAACATTAAAATGACAAATATTTACAGTATATATATATAGTTCAAACTTTTATTAAATATGAATATCGCATAAATGTGATTTTACATGTTTTCATCTACTTAACTGCAAAGCACTCCATTGCAATTATATGTATGTATGTTTATATGTGTATATATGTCTGTAAATACATAAATACACATATACACATATAAATACATATATAGACATAAATATGTATACACTATACACACACATATATATATATATATATATATATATATATATATATATATATATATATATATATATATATATATATATATATATATATATACACACACACATATACAGTACATATACAGACATGTATATGTATGCCTTTTTTTCTAACACCCAAGAACCTTTATAACTTTTGAGTGCAATATATTTTTTTTAAATAATTTCTATTACATAGTGTTATTATGATGTGTTTTGTGCATTTCTCCCCCCCCCCCCCACAAAACAGTTAACCAGAGCTCTGACAATGCGGTAATCATTCTGGCGTAAATTGTGATTGTACTCAAGCGATTGCATTTACTTTCAACTCGTAATACCAGCAGAAAGCCTGACGAGCGCAAACACATGCAATAAACCCCTTATTGCATGCGCACAAACATTTGCGCTCCAATTGTAATCTGTCTCATTATTCTTTTATATTTTAGTTTTCTTACATGGCTTCTGAACTTTGACTTCAGAAATGGAACATTTTCATCTCAATTTTATGGAGATATGGTCTATTTTCTCGCTGACCGCAATTTGTTCAGGACTGAAACCATGCATATCTATTCATTGCTTCAGGTATATTGCTTAATTTTTGGATATGCAATTACTACAATGTATCATGGATCATTAACTATATACACATGTTTAAATTTGTATGAAAGTGGAAACAAGCATGACATTTCGTTAATTCATCTTCTAGCTAGATTTGTGATCACAACATTCCTATACAGATCACTGGCATTCTGTATTATGTTCTTTATGAAAGTAAAAACCAGAAAGCTGTAATATGGAATAATAATAAGTATGTTAATTAGTTTTATATAGGTTAGCCTTCAGTAATTATATGATGGTATCATGTTCAGTTTTTGTATAATATGTTAAACGAATACGCCTGAATTATATTTCTATTTTTTAACATTACTAAATCAGAAATTAAATATTACAATATAAATAAGAATAATTGGACTTAATGGAAATATAATTTGAAAAGCTTTCGCTTACAGAAGTGTGCTAATGTTAATAACAAATGCAGGAGTGGGTTCCATAATGAAACATTGTTCATACTGAAATAATTAATTCTGTAGCATCTATTTAAGCCAATAAAGGACTAGATTACAAGTTGCGTGCAAAATATGGCTTCCCGCAAAAGCGATATTTGCAGTCAACTTAGTAAATGCCAGCACACCCATATTACAAGTGAGGTGCAATGCGAACGCAACCTCGCATTCGCATTGCACGGAAGCATTGCGCTCATGAGGCTCTAATGGGAGTCTCTTTCTTATGCTGTCAGACAAGGCATGAGAACTAGTACAGCGAAAGGGGTAAGTCGCACAGCGATAGGCAGCAAATTTAAAAAATATATGTAAATGTTTATATACATATACAGTATATTTATGTGTTAATATGAATATAAAAGCATATATATTTACATGGAACAAACAGTTCCCATAGACTGCAATGTAAAGGCACTTTTCAGTGCTGTTTTATTTCTAACACCCCACAGCTGACAACTTTAGCTCATAAAAACTGCCTAGTGCAGTAATTTTCTTTAATAAAAAAAGATGCTACAATTTTTTTATTTGCCAAAAGGCATTAAACATTTTTTAGTGGTACCTTGAGCAAACGCTCAGAGCCAGCACCGGCACATTTGCTTCAGAGATGACGTGGCGCTACGAAGACGTCACAAGTAAGGGAGCTTATAAAAAAACGTTCCCAGCACAATGTCTCCCGTCACCACGCTGCCCGTACAAATTCTTCACAGCACAATGAAGAACGAAGAAGTCAAATACTACAACTCCCGGCATGTATTTACATAAAGCAGGGTGGACAGGAGATGCTTATTGAAGATTGAGTGGTGCTGAGCAGAAAAAATATTATTATATTTACAACATTATCGCATAGATTACGGGTTTTGCATTATGAGCTGTGCGGTGCTACTGTGCAGTTTTTTCACACCGCTCACTTTCCTACAGCGGTGGTATTACAGGTTTTCTTTCATGTAATTGGCAAGAGTCCATGAGCTAGTGACGTATGGGATATACAATCCTACCAGGAGGGGCAAAGTTTCCCAAACCTCAAAATGCCTATAAATACACCCCTCACCACACCCAAGATTCAGTTTGACAAACTTTGCCTCCTATGGAGGTGGTGAAGAAAGTTTGTGCTAAGATTTCTACGTTGACATGCGCTTCTCAGCATTTTGAAGCCTGATTCCTCTCAGAGTACAGCGAATGTCAGAGGGACGTAGAGAGTATTACCTATTGAATGCAATGATTTTCTTAACGGGGGTCTTTTTCATGGGTTCTCTGTTATCGGTCATAGAGATTCATCTCATACCTCCTTTTTCAGATCGACGATATACTCTCATATACCATTACCTCTACTGATAACTGTTTCAGTACTGGTTTGGCTATCTGCTATATGTGGATGGGTATCTTTGGGTAAGTATGTTTTTATTTCTTAAGACACCTCAGCTATGGTTTGGCACTTTATGCATTTATATAAAGTTCTAAATATATGTATTGTACTTATATTTGCCATGAGTCAGGTTCATGTATTTCCTTTTGCAGATTGTCAGTTTCATATTTGGGAAAGTTAATATTGAGAAAAAAAATTCTTACCTGGGGTTTAGTCTTTTTTTCAATTGACTACTTGTTCAAATTGTGGGCTGTCTTAGGCTCGCGGGTGCGCTTAAAGCTACACTATATTGCGTCATTCTTGGCATAAAATTTTTTTTGCCGCGAAAGGCACATCCGTTGACGCAAGTTCGTCATTTCCAGCGTCATACTTGACGCAGGGGTTCACACAGGGTTGCGTCGCTAGTGACGTGAGTGTGTCATTTCCGGACATGGTTGGTGCCAAAAAAAATTTCAGTTACGTTGTGCGTCATACTTGGCGCCCAAGTTTTTTCATTATTTATTGCCCCATTGCTTTTGCCTCTTGCCTTTTGCTATGTCAGAGGGCTATGCTATTTGTTTTTTGTTTTTTTCCCATTCCTGAAACTGTCATATAAGGAAATTGATAATTTTGCTTTATATGTTCTTTTTTCTTTTACATTTTGCAAGATGTCTCAATCTGATCCTGCTGGAACTTTGCTGCCTGACATCGGTTCTACCAAAGCTAAGTGCATTTGTTGTAAAATTGTGGAGATTATATCTCCAAATGTAATTTGTAATAGTTGTCATGATAAACTTTTACATGCAGATAGAGTTTCGATCTGTAAAAGTACATTGCCGGTTGCAGTTCCCTCAACTTCTAATGTACATGATATACCTATGAATTTTAAAGAATTTGTTACTGATTCTATTCAGAAGGCTTTGTCTTCATTTCCACCTTCTAATAAGAGTGAGGTCTTTTAAAACTTCTGATAAAGTTGATGAAATTTGAAATGACCAACAGCATAATGATTTATCCACCTCTGATGAGGATCTATCTGATTCAGAATATCCTTCCTCAGACATTGACACTGATAAATCTACTTATTTATTTAAAATAGAGTATATGCGTTCTTTGTTAAAAGAAGTGTTAATTACTTTGGATATTGAGGAAGCTAGTCCTCTTGATATTAAAACCAGTAAACGTTTAAATACTGTTTTTAAACCTACTGTGGTTACTCCAGAGGTTTTTCCTATTCCTGATGCTATTTCTGACATGATTTCTAAGGAATGGAATAAGCCAGTTACTCCTTTTAATCCTTCTGCAAGGTTTAAAATATTGTATCCTTTACCAGCAATTGCAATAGAGTTTTGGGAAAAGATCCCCAAATTGATGGGGCTATTTCTACTCTTGCTAAACGAACCACTATTCCTATGAAAGATAATACTTCCTTTAAAGATCCTTTAGATAGGAGGATTGAATCATCTAAGGAAAGCCTATTTATATTCAGGTCATCTTCTGAGGCCTTCAATTACTTTGGCTGATGTTGCAGCTGCTTCAACTTTTTGGTTGGAGAATTTTGCGCAACAAGAATTGGATTCTGACATATCTAGCATTGTTCGCTTACTGCAACATGCTAATCATTTTATTTGTGATGCCATTTTTGATATTATCAAAATTGATGTTAGATCCATGTCTTTAGCTATTTTAGCTAGAAGAGTCTTGTGGCTTAAATCTTGGAATGCTGATATGACATCTAAGTCTAGATTGCTATCTCTTTCTTTCCAAAGTAATAATTTATTTGGTTCTCAGTTGGATTCTATTATTTCAACTGTTACTGGGGGGAAAGAAGTTTTTTTGCCCCAGGATAAAAAACCTAAGGGTAAATCTAAGGCTTCTAATCGTTTTCGTTCCTTTCGTTGAAATAAGGAACAAAAACCTAATCCTTCCCCCAAGGAATCTTTTTCCAATTGGAAGCCTTCCTCAAATTAGAATAAATCCAAGACTTTTAAGAAACCAAAGTCAGCCCCTAAGTCCGCATGAAGGTGCAGCCCTCATTCCAGCTCAGCTGGTAGGGGGCAAATTAAGGTTTTTCAAGGATGTTTGGATAAATTCTGTCCAAAATCAATGGATTCAGAGCATTGTCTCTCAGGGGTACCGAATTGGATTCAGAGTAAGACCTGTGAGGAGATTGTTTTTCTCTCACGCATCCCAGTAAATCCAGTAAAAGCTCAGGCTTTCCTGAAGTGTGTTTCAGATCTGGAGGTTTCAGGGGTAATCATGTCGGTTCCTTTTCAGGAACAAGGCATGGGGTTCTATTCAAATCTATTCATTGTCCCAAAGAAAGAAAATTCATTTAGACCAGTTCTGGATCTGAAAATTTTGAATCGTTATGTAAGAGTACCAACTTTCAAGATGGTGACTATAAGGACTATTCTGCCTTTTGTTCAGCAAGGACATTATATATCTACAATAGACATGCAGGATGCTTACCTTCATATTCCGATTCATCCAGAACATTATCAGTTCCTGAGATTCTCTTTTCTAGACAAGCATTAACAATTAGTTGCTCTTCCATTTGGCCTAGCAACAGCTCCAAGAATCTTTTCAAAGGTTCTGGGTGCCCTACTCTCTGTAATCAGAGAACGGGGTATTGAGGTGTTTCCTTATTTGGAAGATATCTTGGTACTAGCTCAGTCTTTACGTTCTGCAGAATCTCACACGAATCAACTTGTGTTGTTTCTTCAAAAACATGGTTGGAGGATCAATTTACCAAAAAGTTTTTTGATTCCTCAGACAAGGGTCACCTTTTTAGGTTTCCAGATAGATTCAGTGTCCATGACTCTGTCTCTAACAGACAAGAGACGTTTGAAATTGGTTGCAGCATGTTGGCGCCTTCAGTCTCAGTAATTCCCCTCAGGGGCTATGTGCATGGAAGTTTTAGGCCTCATGACTGCAGCATCGGACGTGATTCTTTTTGCTTGTTTTCACATGAGACCTCTCCAGCTTTGCATGCTGAATCAATGGTGCCGGGATTATACAAAGATATCACAATAATATCCTTAAATCTCAATATTCAACACTCTCTGACGTGGTGGTTAAATCACCAGTGTTTAGTTCAAGGGGCCTCTTTTGTTTGGCTAACCGGGACTGTGATCACAACAGATGCGAGTCTTTCAGGTTGGGGAGTTGTCTGGGGATCTCTGACAGCACAAGGAGTTTGGAAATATCAAGAGGCGAGATTACCAATCAATATTTTAGAACTCCGTGCAATTCTAAGAGCTCTTCAGTTTTGGCCTCTGTTGAAGAGAGAACCATTCATTTGTTTTCAGACAGACAATATCACAACGGTGGCATATGTCAATCATCAGGGTGGGACTCGCAGTCCCCTAGCTATGAAAGAAGTATCTCGGATACTTGTTTGGGCGGAATCCAGCTCTTGTCTAATTTCTGCGGTTCATATCCCAGGTGTAGACAATTGGGAGGCGGATTATCTCAGCCATCAGACTTTACATCCAGGGGAGTGGTCTCTCCATCTGGATGTGTTTTCTCAGATTGTTCAGATGTGGGGTCTTCCAGAAATTAATCTGATGGCCTCTTATCTAAACAAGAAACTTCCCAGATACCTGTCCAGGTCCAGGGATTCTCAGACAGAAGCAGTGGATGCGCTGACACTTCCTTGGTGTTATCATCCTGCTTATATCTTCCCGCCTCTAGTTCTTCCGAGAGTGATCTCTAAGATCATCATGGAACAATTGTTTGTGTTGGTGGCTCCAGCATGGCCCCACAGGTTTTGGTATATGGATCTTGTTTGGATGTCCAGTTGCCAACCTTGGCAACTTCCGTTAAGGCCGGACCTACTGTGTCAAGGTCCATTTTTCCATCAGGATCTCAAATCATTAAATTTGAAGGTATGGAAATTGAACGATTAGTATTCATAGAGGTTTCTCTGACTCAGTAATTAATACTATGTTACAAACTCATTAATCTGCCTCTAGGAAGATTTATTATCGAGTTTGGAAGATTTACATTTCATGGTGTTCTCATAAATTCTCTTGGCATTCTTTTAGAATTCCTAGAATTTTACAGTTTCTCCAGGATGGTTTGGAGAGGGGTTTGTCTGCAAGTTCCTTGAAGGGACAAATCTCTGCTCTTTCAGTTTTATTTCACAGAAAGATTGCTAAACTTCCTGATATTCACTGTTTTGTACAGGCTTTAGTTTATATTAAGCCCGTCATTAAATCAATTTCTCCTCCTTGGAGTCTTAATTTGGTTTTGAAGGCGTTACAGGCTCCTCCGTTTGAGCCTATGCATTCTTTGGACATTAAACTATTTTCTTGGAAAGTATTGTTCCTTTTGGCCATCTCTTCTGCTAGAAGAGTGTCTGAGCTATCTGCTCTTTCTTGTGAATCTCCTTTTCTGATTTTTCATCAGGACAAGGTGGTTTTGCTGACTTTTTTGCATTTTTACCTAAGGTTGTGAATTCTAACAACATTAGTAGAGAAATTGTTGTTCCTTCTTTGTGTCCTAATCCTAAGAATCCTTTGGAAAGATCTTTACATTCTTTGGATGTGGTAAGAGCTTTGAAATATTATGTTGAAGCTACTAAAGATTTCAGAAAGACTTCTAGTCTATTTGTCATATTTTCTGGTCCTAAGCTTGGTTAAAGCTTTTGATTCTTCAAGCTTATTTGGAGTCGGGTCAAGCCCCGCCTCAGAGAATTACAGCTCATTCTACTAGATCAGTCCCCACTTCGTGGGCTTTTAAGAATGAAGCTTCAGTTGATCAGATTTGCAAAGGAGCGACTTGGTCCTCTTTGCATACATTTACTAAATTCTACCGTTTTGATGTATTTGCTTCTTCTGAAGCGGATTTTGGTAGAAAAGTTCTTCAGGCAGCTGTTTCAGTCTGATTCTTCTGCTTATGTTTTAAGTTTTTCTTTTCTTCATGAGAATAACTTATATTTTGGGTTGTGGATTATTTTTTTCAGCATTTGGCTGTTTATTTTTATCCCTCCCTCTTGCGTGGAGTTCCACATCTTGGGTATTTGATATCCCATACGCCACTAGCTCATGGACTCTTGCCAATTACATGAAAGAAAACATAATTTATGTAAGAACTTACCTGATAAATTAATTTCTTTCATATTGGCAAGAGTCCATGAGGCCCACCCATTTTTTGGTGGTTATGATTTTTTTGTATAAAGCATAATTATTCCAAATTTCTTTGTTGATGCTTTTTACTCATTTCTTTATCAACCCACTACTTGGCTATTTGTTAAACTAAATTGTAGGTGTGGTGAGGGATGTAATTATAGGCATTTTGAGGTTTGGGAAACTTTGCCCCTCCTGGTAGGATTGTATATCCCATACGTCACTAGCTCATGGACTCTTGCCAATATGAAAGAAATTAATTTATCAGGTAAGTTCTTACATAAATTATGTTTTTATAAACACGGCGTTAAATGGCAAGAAGTGAGCGTAGAGCAAAATTGTGCTCCTTACCAGCACTGCTTAAGTCAGCGGTGAGCTGGTCGTACGTGCTCGTGCACGATTTCCCCATAGACATCAATGGGGAGAACCAGCTGAGAAAAACACCTCCCAAAAAGCAGCGTAAAACTCAGTAACGCAGCCCCATTGATTCCTATGGGAAAACAACTTTTATGTTTACACCTAAAACCCTAACATGAACCCCGAGTCTAAACACCCCTAATCTTACACTTATTAAGCCCTAATCTGCTGCCCCCGACATCGCTGACACCTACATTATACTGATTAACCCCTAATCTGTCGCTCCGGACATCGCCGCCACCTACATTATACTTATTAACCCCTAATCTACTGCCCCCAACATCGCTGACACCTACATTATATTTATTAACCACTAATCTGCCGCCCCCAATGTTGCCGCAACCTACCTACATTTATACACCCCTAATCTGCTGCTCCCGTTTCCGCAACTATATTAAATGTATTAACCTCTAAATCTAAGTCTAACCCTAACAGCCCCTAACTTAAATATAATTTAAATAAATCTAAATAAAATTACTATTATTAACTAAATTATTCCTATTTAAAACTAAATACTTACCTATAAAATAAACCCTAAGCTAACTACAATATAACTGATAGTTACATTGTATCTAACTTACGGTTTATTTTTATTTTACAGACAAGTTTGTATTTATTTTAACTAGGTAGAATAGTTACTAAATAGTTATTAACTATTTAATAACTACCTAGCTAAAATAAATACAAATTTACCTGTAAAATAAAACCTACATTAAATACAATTAAATAAATTAAATTAGCTAAATAACAAAAAAACCCACTAAATTACAGAAAATAAAAAACAAATTACAGATCTTTAAACTAATTACACCTAATCTAATAGCCCTATCAAAATAAAAAAGCCCACCCAAAATAAAAAAAACCTAGCCTAAACTACCAATAGCCCTTAAAGGGCCTTTTGCGGCACATGGCCCCAAAGAAATCAGCTCTTTTACCTGTAAAAAAAAAAAATACAAACAACCCCCCCAACAGTAAAACCTACCACCCACACAACCAACCTCCCAAATAAAAGCCTAACTAAAAAAAACTAAGCTCCCCATTGCCCTGAAAAGGGCATTTGAATGGGCATTGCCCTTAAAAGGGCATTTAGCTCTATTGCTGCCCATAGCCCTAACCTAAAAAATAAACCCACCCAATACACCCTTAAAAAATCCTAACACTAACCCCCGAAGATTTACTTCCCGGGAGAAGTCTTCATCCAAGCTGCAAGATGTCCTCAACGAAGCTGGCAGAAGTGGTCCTCCAGACGGGCAGAAGTGGTCCTCCAGATGGGCAGAAGTCTTCATCCAGACGACATCTTCTATCTTCATCCTTCCGACGCGGAGCGGCTCCATCTTTAAGACATCTGGCACGAAGCATCCTCTTCAAACGATGTCTTCTTCGGAATGAATATCTCTTTAAGTGACGTCATCCAAGATGGCGTCCCTTAGATTCAGATTGGCTGATAGAATTCTAACAGCCAATTGGAAATAAGGTAAAAAAAAAAAATCCTATTGGCTGATGCAATCAGCCAATAGGATTGAGCTGGCATTCTATTGGCTGTTCCAATCAGCCAATAGAATGAGAGCTCAATCCTATTGGCTGATTGGATCAGCCAATAGGATTGAAGTTCAATCCTATTGGCTGATTGCATCAGCCAATAGGATTTTTTCTACCTTAATTCCAATTAGCTGATAGAATTCTATCAGCCAGTTGGAATCTAAGGGACACCATCTTGGATGATGTCACTTAAAGAGATATTCATTCCAAAGAAGTCGTTGGAAGAGGATGCTCCGCGCCGGATGTCTTGAAGATGGAGCCGCTCCGTGTCGGAAGGATGAAGATAGAAGATGCCGTCTGGATGAAGACTTCTGCCCATCTGGAGGACCACTTCTGCCGGCTTCGCTGAGGACATCTTGCCGCTTGGATGAAGACTTGTCCCGGTAAGTGAATCTTCTGGGGTTAGTGTTAGGATTTTTTAAGGGTGTATTGGCTGGGTTTATTTTTTAGGTTAGGGCTTTGGGCTGCAATAGAGCTAAATGCCCTTTTAAGGGCAATGCCCATACAAATACCCTTTTCAGGGCAATGGGGAGCTTAGGTTTTTTTAGTTAAGGTTTTATTTAGGGGGTTGGTTGTGTGGGTGGTGGGTTTTACTGTTGGGGGGGTTGTTTGTATTTTTTGTACATTTAAAAGAGCTGATTTATTTGGGGCAATGCCCCGCAAAAGGCCCTTTTAAGGGCTATTGGTAGTTTAGTTTAGGCTAGGGTTTTTTTTTATTTTGGGTGGGCTTTTTTATTTTGATAGGGCTCTTAGATTAGGTGTAATTAGTTTAAAGATCTGTAATTTGTTTTTTATTTTCTGTAATTTAGTGTTTTTTTTGTGATTTAGCTAATTTAATTTAATTTATTTAATTGTATTTAATGTAGGGAATTTATTTAATTGTAGTGTGGTGTTAGATGTTATTGTAACTTAGGTTAGGTTTTCTTTAACATGTCAATTTGTATTTATTTTAGCTAGGTAGTTATTAAATAGTTAATAACTATTTGGTAACTATTCTACCTAGTTAAATTAAATACAAGCTTGCCTGTAAATTAAAAATAAACCCTAAGATAGCTACAATGTAACTATTAGTTATATTGTAGCTAGCTTAGGGTTTATTTTATAGGTAAGTATTTAGTTTTAAATAGGAATTATTTAGTTAATGATAGAAATTTTATTTAGATTTTTTTAAATTATATTTAAGTTAGGGGTGTCAGGGTTATGGTTAGACTTAGGTTTAGGAGTTAATAAATGTAGAATAGTGGCGGTGACATTGGGGACGGCAGATTAGGGGTTAATAAATGCAGGTAGGTGGCGACAATGTTGGGGGCAGCAGATTAGGGGTTAATAAATATATTGTAGTTTGCGGCAATGTCCGAAGCGGAAGATTAGGGGTTAATAAGTATAATGTAGGTGGTGGCGATGTTAGGGGCGGCAGATTATGGGTTAATAATATTTAACTAGTGTTTGCGAGGTGGGAGTGCGGCGGTTTAGGGGTTAATATGTTTATTATAGTGGCGGCAATATCCGGAGCGGCAGATTAGGGGTTAATAATTTTATTATAGAGTTTGCAATGTGGGAGGGCCTCGGTTTAGGGGTTAATAGGTAGTTTATGGGTGTTAGTGTACTTTTTAGCACTTTAGTTATGAATTTTATGCTACAGCGTTGTAGTGTAAAACTCATAGCTACTGACTTTAAAATGCAGTACGAATCTTGACGGGGTAGGGTGTACCGCTCACTTTTTGGCCTTCCAGGACAAACTCGTAATACCGGCACAATGGAAGTCCCATAGAAAAAAGGGTTTACGAACTTTAAGTCGGTTTGCGGTAAGGCCAAACAAGTTGGCGGGACACCTATACCTGCAAGACTCGTAATACCAGTGGGCTTAAAAAAAGCAGCGTTAGGACCTGTTAACGCTGCTTTTTTAACCTAACGCACAACTCGTAATCTAGCCATATATATATATATATATATACATGTGTTGCTCATGGAGGCTGCAATTTTTAGAAGCATTTGAGCTTGCTCGAATAAGTCCCAGTGTTGCCAGCATGCTGGAAACGCTGGGAATAGCATCATTCGAGCGCTCAGCGAACACCCAGCGTCTCGCTTGGAAGTGTTTTCCGAACATTCCAAGCGAGTGCTGTGTTCGCTTGGCGCGCTTGCCAAACACAGCCATAGTAAACTCATTATACTGAGGTTGGAAATAACATGACCCTGATTTGATGATTAAAGTCTCTTAAAATTCTTTATATCATCTATAAATAAATCATTAAATTCATTGTGGATTTTGTGAAAAGCTGCACAAATGAATCCATATCTAAATTCCAATGCCATTGTTTATTTTTTAAATTTCTATCACCTAGATTACAAGTTTTGCGCTATAGAGGGTGCGAAATGAACGCAAGAAAAGTTGCATTATTTCACCCTCCATATGCCATTATGAGTTTTGAAAAAGCCGGCATGTGCGTGCGATGAGCTCCATGCCGCACAAAATCCAAGCACTGCTTTGACGTGCTTGTGCAAGCTTTCCCCATAGACATCAATGGGGAGAAAGTGTTAGAAAAAACCTAACACCTGCGATCACGGAATGAAAAAGCTCCATAACGCAACCCCATTGATGTCTATGGGGAAAAAAAGTTAAGTTTAAACCTAACACCACACCCACATAAACCCCACCTCTAAACACCCCTAATCTGCTGCCCCCAACATAGCTGCCACCAAAATAAATCTAATAACCCCTAATCTGGGGCTCCAGCCACTATAATAAAGTTATTAACCCCTACTCCCCCACACCCCAACATCGCCCACACTATAATAAAGATATTAACCCCTATTCTGCCGCTCCCCGACATCGCCCCCACTATAATAAAGATATTAACCGCTATTCTGCCACTCCCCGACATCGCCACCACTAAATAAAGTTATTAACCCTTAAACATCTAGCCTGTCACATCACTGCCGCTAAATAAACCTATTAACCCCTAAACCGCCAGCCACATCGCAAAAAGTAAATTAAACTATTAACCCCTTAACCTAACAACCTCCTAACTTTAAATTAAAATTACAAGATCCCTATCTTAAAATAAATAAAAACTTACCTGGGAAATTAAAGTTTAAACTATAAATTAAACTAACATTACTATTATACTAAAATTAAAATAACTATATATATTTATATATATATATATATATATATATATATTTATTTATTTTTTTCATTGCCCTTAAAAAGGCATTTAGCTCTTTTAAGAATGCCCAAAACCCTATTCTAAAAAAAAAAAACACCCCAAAAAAGTTTAAAAACCTAACACTAACAGCCGACGATCCACTTACAGTTTTTGAAGTCCGGGCATCTATCCTCATCCAGGTGGCGAGGTATTCATCCACCCATGCGGCGTCTTCTATTCTTATCCAGGTGGCATCTTCTATCTTCATCCTGCGGCACGGAGTGGCTCCATCCTGAAGACAACAGGCGCGGAGCATCCTCTTTATATGGTCGCCGCCATATACTGAATCTTCAATGCAAGGGAGCCTTTTCAAAATGGTGTCCCTTGCATTCCTGTTGGCTGATTTGATTTTGGAAATTCAAATAAGCCAATAGAATGAGTGCTACTGAAATCCTATTGGCTGTTCAAATCAGCCAATAGGTGTCACGCTGCGCTGCTCAAGCTGTTGCTAATGGCACAGCATCTCCTTCCCTGCTCGTTGCCTAGGGCTGTGTCTGGTCTGGAGGCGTGCGGTGCTGACGTTATCGCCGCACACTCCTCTCCTCTCTGATGCCGGTCAGATGCTTGTGGTGGTAATCATACACCTATGTAAGTGTTCCTTGTACAATCTATCACTGCCCAAGTATAGGTGTCACTTTGTTTGCTTCTGGGTGTGATAGATCATACTTCTCTTACTGCCTTATTGTTATACCGCTGCTGATCTCTGCCTGTCTGACTACTCTGCCTCTTAACCCCTAAATTGCTGGATTGATATACTGCTGCTGAACCCTGCCTCTCTGACTACTCTGCCTCTTAACCCCTAAATTGCTGGATTGATATACTGCTGCAGAACCCTGCCTGTCTGACTGCTCTGCTTATTAACCCCTGTTGTTCTGGATTGCCTCTTTGTTGCTGAACCCTGCCTGCCTGTGACCATTCTAGTGGTTTGCCCTTGGACTGCTTTACTGTTGCCAAATCCTGCCTGCCTGACCATTCTAGTGGTGTGCCCTTGGACTGTTTTGCTGTTGCCAAACCCTGCCTGCCTGACCATTCTAGTGGTTTATCCTTGGACTGCTCCGCCGTTGCCGCTGGGGACTGCCCTGCCTGTGGTGAGTGCTGCCTCCCTCATCTTACTAACTTTCCCTGCTCTGGAATATTCCCTATCTTTCCGTCTCGTCGCCGGGATAACAAGACTACTGGCCGAGTTCGGTCTGATAGAGGAATATCCCATGGGCCTTAAAAATAGGAAGAGAGCTTCTGAAATTATATTGGCTATGAAAATCAGTAGCTCTGTAACATTTTTGTTGCGTAAAACTCATGACTACTGCTCTCAGATTGCGGAACAGATCGTGTCGGTATAGGGTGTAACGCAAGCTTTTAGCCTCAATGCAAAACTTGTAATGGCAGAGCTATGGAAATCCCATGCAAAAACTTAATTTTTCGAGTGCGGGACTGACGTTGCGTTACAGGCTTAAAGGCTTGCGGTAGAGCTATACCGACAAGATTCGTAATCAATTAAAACACAAATGCAAAACTCATAATTTAGGTGTTTGATAGAAATAAAGGTTTTGTTAATGTTTGAAAATATATCTAAAAAACAGGATAAAGTGATATAAATGTGGTCATTCTATATTTTTCCAATAAAATACATTACTAATTTTAAATTGTCCACCTAAATGTATTTGTTTAACAGTATATAATTTGTGTTCTCACAATAATTAAAGAAAATACATATGGAATGGAATGTGACAAGTTTAAACAGTATGTTTAAAAAAATAATTCATTTGCTTATTGAAATATCCGTTGATCCACTTAAACATCTGTGTAACATTACTGAAAAGCATGAATGTTGCATAATATCTAGTAATCTGAACTCTGGCCCCTGACTTCTTGCCAACCACATATTGCACAATTAATTGTTTTGATCATTCATCTGAAATATCTGTAGCCAAAACCCCAGTGAGAGAATTTAAACTTAAACTATTTTGCAAACAGAGATGATTAAATGGCGTGAACCTTTAATGTTCGCACACATGACTACACTTTGGGTTCTTAAAATGTAAGTCAACATATGATTTGATAACTAAAAATAAAATAAATAATTATTACTTAGTTTTTAGACTTTGAGCAATCTGTTATATAGCATTTATGAAACAATGCAAACTCTAATTCATTATAGCAGGGACATTCTCATGCAAAATGGCATACTCATTAGAGTTTGTCATTTTTACACAATGGACCTTAGCTCACTAGACTTGCGCAGTAGTGAATAATTCATTTAAGACTAATCATTTGTAAAGAATATTCTGAAAAATTTGTTTTTCAGAAAATTTGTTTGCTGCACTATTTGGTATTCGTTTACTTTAAACTGAAATGAATACTGAATATTCTGTAACAATTACATACACCTAGATTTAGAGTTTTGCGTTAGAAGGGGTGCGTTAGCTACGCATGTTTTTCCCCCCCGCACCTTTTAAACAACGCTGGTATTTAGAGTTCTCTGAAGGGCTGCGTTAGGCTCCAAAAAGGGAGCGTAGAGCATAATTTACCGCCACTGCAACTCTCAATACCAGCGTTGCTTACGAACGCGGCCAGCTTCAAAAACGTGCTTGTGCATGATATCCCCATAGGAAACAATGGGGCAGTTTGAGCTGAAAAAAAACACCTGCAAAAAAGCAGCGTTCAGCTCCTAACGCAGCCCCATTGTTTCCTATGGGGAAACACTTCCTAAGTCTGCACCTAACACCCTAACATGTACCCTGAGTCTAAACACCCCTAACCTTACACTTATTAACCCCTAATCTGCCGCCCCCGCTATCTCTGAAACCTGCATTTTATTATTAACCCCTAATCTGACGCTCCGTATACCGCCGCAACCTACATTAATTAATCTGCCCCCCCAACGTCGCCGCTAAATACCTACACTTCTTAACCCCTAATCTGCCGACCGGACCTCGCCGCCACTATAATAAATGTATTAACCCCTTAACCGCCTCACTCCCGCCTCAAAAACCCTATAATAAATAGTATTAACCCCTAATCTGCCCTCCCTAACATCACCGACACCTAACTTCAAGTATTAACCCCTAATCTGCCGACCAGACCTCGCCGCTACTCTAATAAATGTATTAACCCCTAAAGCTAAGTCTAACCCTAACACCCCCCTAAGTTAAATATAATTTTTATCTAACAAAATAAATTAACTCTTATTAAATAAATGAATCCTATTTAAAGCTAAATACTTACCTGTAAGATAAACCCTAATATAGCTACAATATAAATAATAATTATATTGTAGCTATTTTAGGATTTATATTTATTTTACAGGCAACTTTGTATTTATTTTAACTAGGTACAATAGCTATTAAGTAGTTAATAACTATTTAATAGCTACCTAGTTAAAATAATTAAAAAAATACCTGTAAAATAAATCCTAACCTAAGTTACAATTATAACACTACACTATCAATAAATTAATTAACTAAACTATCTACAATTATCTACAATTAAATCAACTAAACTAAATTACAAAAAAATTAAAAAAACAAACAAACACTAAATTACAAAAAATAAAAAAAGATTTCAAGAATTTTAAACTAATTACACCTACTCTAAGCCCCTTAAAAAAATAACAAAGCCCCCCAAAATAAAAAAATGCCCTACCCTATTCTAAAATAAAAAGTTAACAGCTCTTTTACCTTACCAGCCCTTAAAAGGGCCTTTTGCTGGGCATGCCCCAAAGAAAACAGCTCTTTTGCATTTAAATAAACATACAATACCCCCCCAACATTACAACCCACCACCCACATACCCCTAATCTAACCCACCCAAACCCCCCTTAAAAAACCTAACACAATCAGATTCAAGTTCAATCCGATTGGCTGATTGGATCAGCCAATCAGATTGAGCTTGCATTCTATTGGCTGATCGGAACAGCCAATAGAATGCGAGCTCAATCTAATTGGCTGATTGGATCAGCCAATCGGATTGAACTTGAATCTGATTGACTGATATGACCATCCAGATATTCCCAGATCTATCCTCACATACATTCTCCAAGAGACGTACTTTCCAGCCAGTAACCCAAGCTTTCCGCCTAAACAATATAAAATACAGATGGGGCTTTCCAGTCAAGTTATTCTTCCAAATAGATGATCGCTCATATGCTGTCTCTACCCCAGACCAGGGGTGCAAAATCCTACTTTCTGCAGGCCTCCTTCATCCCCAAAATCAACCCAAGGATCCCACAGACAAATCAGAAAAGCTCAATGTGGCTGCTTCCGAGTGGCGTCCGCTACCACAAAGATTCAATAATCAAGCCAAAAGGAAAGAAATTCCCTCCAATAACGATGACCCTTGACTTTCCCTTCTGAGAGACGGATAGTCTACCATACTACATTTGGTCATCATAACTTAGTATTCCCATTCTTTTTGTTTACAGCCTTGTAGAAATTGCAGGTGGGGATATTTGATAATCCTATGGACAAGAAACAACACTGGCAGGCCTTGAGAGCGCTGGTAAAATACTTTATCTTGTAATATTGATGGTTACTAAATTGTCTTTTGCTATGTTACTGTTATATTGTTATGTTATTCTGATGTTTTTATTCTATAGTCCAGGTGTTTAACTTCAACTCTGTTAAACTATCACATGGTCTATGCGACTTCGTTAGTTTGCTATCACCTCACACTTCACCATAGGCCAGACTCCAGTTAGGTCATCTGTAGTCCACTCATATTTTATAGTCATCCTACGTCATTGTGGGCTAACGACTACAGTAGACTAGACACCACCTTACCTTAAGTTTTGGGATGACTACTTGGTTGTGATATAAAGCTGTTTCACTACAGAAATTTGTAAACCAATTAATCACCAGCTAGCACAGTTAGAGCATTTGATAGTAAATTATGTCAGTTTTCAGTTTTGTATATACCTATTAAATAGTAACCAAGCTGAGGGTTTTAAAACTACTATGAGGTGATCACTGACAGTTACATCCCCACCCAACCTAATGCGGTTGATGACCTGTCAAATGGCCCTATGTAGTTCAATATAATAACAACATCATAAACGTCCTTTCCTGTCTACGATTGTATTATTAATTGTAGTGTTCCACCTCACACTCCTGAAGTCCCTACTGCCTTACCAGCACCTAACCCTCACCTAAAGCTCACTATAGGACAACCCCTTTTGGGCAGTATATTGACCTCCTATATATTCTAGTCATATTTCTATACTTCTTGCATTGTATCTTTATTTTTGTTGAAATGTATAGCACTTGCATTTTGTTTTTTCTCAAAGTCAACCTCAAAAGTCAATGTTTGTATACTTTTCATGATGGACAGTCACCATTTCTGAAATTGTAACTGTTACTACTTTACCAGTATACATGCAGACACACTTCTGGTACAATTTTTCCGATGTTTTCTAACCCTGAAGGCCCCTAGTTTATAATCCCTTTCTTTTTCTCCTTATCCTATAGATCTCACCAATATCTCTGTCATTAGTGGAGAATCCTACCTCTCCCCCTATTGTCCGGCACCCCCCTGCCCCCTATGCCATTATTTATCTTATACATTTTTATTTATCTAAATACTTATTCCCTAAGTTTCTCACTTAATATCTCCTCCCCCAGTATAGTTATCTAGTGCTAGACTTTACTGAACATTGGCAGCACTTGGTTCACCATATACCTATAACTTTTAGTGCACTCCCACTTATATCTTAAATCATATATATACGCAACTCCTACCCCTCCATCTCATTCCCCATTAACTTTGAGCGGCTCTCGCCCGCTGAATTACCCTCCCTTACACTTTGTTAACATAACGATAATACGCTCATATTCCGACTTTCTATTCTCGTATATACAGAAGCCCCTCCTTCCCCTCCTTTTTTTTTTTTCCTTTCACCCTTCCTTTTTCCCCATACACCTCTACTCTAATCATGGCACAAATGCGCATCCTGACACTTAATGTACAGGATCTCAATTTCCCTACCAAGCGTAGCCTCATGGTGAATATGCTTCAACACTCCAGAATAGACATCGCCTTGCTTCAAGAGACACACTGGCTCACGAATACTGACAGCTCCCGAAAATATAAGAAATACCCAGTTATCATTACTGCGTCACACAGTTCTAAATCCAGAGGTGTGGCGATTCTTATCAGTTCCCTGGTCACATATGAACCTATTTATATAGAACGTGACCCACAAGCCCGATATCTCATCCTAGTAAGCAGATTAAATGACAAACTAATCACCATAGTGAATGCTTATGCTCCTAACATGAAACAAATTAAGTTTCTTAGACATCTATTGAGCTTAGTATCAGCAGTCAAACAGGGTGAGCTGGTTTTGGGAGGCGATTTAAATTTAATTTGGGACCCTACCCTAGATAGATTAGGCCCCAGGATCTCCTCAGTAGAGAGATCAACTCACCCCCTCTCAATGGCGTTTCAAAAACTATTTAGCCAATACGATTTATATGACGTTTGGAGAGCTCTCCACCCTTCAGATAAAGAGTTTACATTTTACTCCCCACCGCACAAATCCTACACTCGTATTGACTTCTTTTTTATGAGCTCACATGCTTTAGACCACGTCGCACGTGCTAGGATTATTCCAATATCCTGGTTGGATCATGATTCCCTTATCCTCACAATAGGCCCGAATCTTACCTACTCACCCCAACCCTACATGGCGTCTTAGAGACTTCCTAATCACCCATCTGACTCTCAGACTTGAAACTCAAGACATAATCACAAATTTTTTAGAAGTAAATGACACTAGAGATGTCACTGCAAAGATCTTGTGGGTTTCCCTAAAGGCTTTTATTAGAGGTCATTATATCTCCAAAGCAACACAGATACATAAAGCTCAGACCGCATCACTAGCTACATTGGCCTGCTAACTTATATCCCTTAAGAGCAGACTCTCTACATCCTATACCATTGACTTGAACACTCAAATTTCGGATCTCATACGATAGCTTAGAACTTTAGAATATCAGAGAATGCAGACCAATTTAGAGAAGCTCAAACAAATATACTATTATAAAAGCAATAAGGCCTCCTCACTCTTAGCAACAAAACTACGAAACCGAATGGCACAATCTAAAATACTCCGTCTCTCCTCACAACGTTGTGTGGTCTCCTCACCAAAAGAGATTGGTGAAACTTTTTGGGTTTATTACGCAGATCTGTATAATTTAGGGGATACTGACCCTACTCCTCTCCTTCCCATAAAGGAAGTCCACCGTTTCTAGAGTCTCTTAACCTTCCTCAAATTACCGAAGAAGCCTCTCAAGATCTCAATACACCGATTTCACTTGAAGAGGTCAGAACTAGCATTAAAGAACTTAAGATAGCTAAGTCCCCAGGGCCAGATGGCTTTACTGGCCAATTTTATAAGACTTACAACCTTACAATTGCCCCCATTCTATGTAGAACCTTTAACAAAGTTATGAAAAAAGGCACCTTTCGTAAAGAATATCTAGAAGCCACTGTTACCACTATACTTAAGCCAGGTAAAGACCCTTTGGACTGCGGTAGCTACCGCCCTATCTCCTTACTAAATTTAGATACTAAACTGTATGCCAAAATTATAGCTAACCGTCTCTCTAAAATTATCTTTACCTTGGTCCATCCTGATCAAGTGGGCTTCATTCCACTGAGAGAGGGACCTGATGCCCCAAGACGGGTGTTAGACGTCCTATTTAGGGCAGCTGAAGTAAGAATGTTCCTGCTCGCCCTGTCATTAGATGCCGAAAAGGCCTTTGACAGGGTGAGATGGGAATATTTGTGGGAAACCATGTGTGCGTTTAAGTTCCCAACTGCTTTTATCACAGCTGTACAAGCACTATATTCTAACCCTTCTGCCAAAGTGAAAGGGGTTGGTTTTCATTCCAACTTCTTCCAAATTTCCAATGGGACTAGGCAGGGCTGCCCCCTCTCACCATTATTATTTGCGCTCACAATAGAAGCCATTGCACAGGCTATTAGATTGGATCCAGACATCTCAGGTTTCCCCAGTATAAAGACCCACTACAAAATCACACTTTATGCAGACGACATTACCCTGCTCCTGACACACCCGCTTAGATCTCTTCCAGCCGTCATTAAACTACTCAATTTGTTTTCCACTTTGAGTCACTACAAATTGAACGTCTCTAAGACTGAGGCCCTACATCTAAATATTGCACCTGCAGACTTGATCCGTTTACAGAAACAATACCAGTTTCAATGGTCTGCACAATCCATTAAATTACTAGGGATTCACCTTATCATGACTCCCACCACAGTCGTTTCCAAAAACTTTTTGGATAGACTTCCCGAATGGCAAAAACTCCTAGACTCTTGGGAATATCGAGAGATTTCTTGGACAGGTAGGATAGCAGCTGCCAAGATGTCCTTTATCCCTAAGATTATTTACCTGTTCCACTCCCTCCCGATCAATATCCATAGACCCATTCTTAATAGATTGCAGAGCCTCATCACATCCTATATCTGGAAAGGTAAAAAAACAAGAACCGCCACACAGACACTACAGAGAAACATTACTAAGGGTGGTTTGAGTCTCCCAAACATTATTTTCTACTATCAGGCCGCTCGCCTTACCCACCTGCTGAGTTGGAGCTATACGACTAACACAGCTTCGTGGAGGATGATTGAGCAGTCTTTACTACCAGTCGGCTTACATTTGCAAGACTTGCCTTGGGTACCCACACAATGTAGGGGAGATCTCAAACTAACCCATCCAGTGATTCTTGACACCCTACAATTCTGGGACCAATCCAGACATCACCCCACTATTGCACCTCATCCCTCACCACATCAGACAATCGCTAGCTCACTTTTCTGTCTCCCTGACTCGCACATCCTTACATGGAACAAAATAAAGGGGAAATATATTTCAGACCTATACGACCATACAAATACACTGACACATAATAGACTTTGTAGGGACCTACAAATCCCGCATCCTCTGAGATTTGAGGCGTTTCGCCTTTGCTCTATTCTCAGGTCTTGGGGATTCCCTGGAACTGATCTTAGAGAAACTACTAATTGGGAGAGAAGATGGTCGCAAGCCCTTATGATTAAGGGAGCCCTCTCATACCATTATGACCTGCTTCTTGACCCTTACTCTCACCATAAGATTTCGCAGCATATGGCATGGGAAAGAATTGAACTTTACCATTGATATAGACTCCTGGCATAGGGAGATACTTTTCACTAAAAAAATACTACACTGCGCAACATTGTGGGAACTGCATTTTAAGATTACGGTACGTTGGCATTTGGTCCCCGCTACTTTACATAAAATATATAATACTCATCCCCCTACTTGTTGGAGAGGCTGCGGCCTAGTGAGTACACAGTCATATTTGGTGGTACTGCCCAATACTCACACCCCTATGGACACAAATTTTCAACATTCTCAGGCGACTTAACATTACCCTTCCACTAAGCCCTCAGACGTGCATTCTCCATATAGATTTTCCTGCACTCACCACTGCACAAAAATCTCTAACCATTTATCTACTAATGTCTACCAAGCTCGAAATAGCAAAAGCTTGGAAACAGAAATCCCCTCCATCAATTACACAAGTCATTGCCACTGCAAATTACCTACATAGGATGGAATCATACGCTTACTCTGCCCTGAATGGGATGGACTTTTTTTTTTTTTTTTTTATTTTTTTTTTTTTTTTTTTTTAACAGAAATAAACATAAGAGTAACGCTACCATAAGGCCAGCCCTAACATGTAAAAACCTATGTTGTGTCTAGGGAGGTGTCCGATACATGACTGGGCAAACTGAAATGAAACTTCATTTTATATTTTAATAATTGGAATCTGGTCTCCACATCTCTAGGATGAATAAAATGAGAATTTCTGCGATGATGTGGGGAGTTAGCTTTGGGGATGACCATAAAGAGGTCGTAGAGCACTGGAAGGAAGAGGGATTACAGTGGGCAAGAGCCACTCGAGTTGTGAGAGGGGGAGGGAAGGGGAAGGAGAAAGCAGGGGGGCGGAGCCTACTTTGGTAAGGCTGCAGTATGGGTTTGTTTATAAATCTATGTATGCCATATATGTACAAGATAATAGCTAAGATAGGGAACTATGAGAGGCATCTTATGTGCTATGTGTATCTATGGGGCGAGGGTACATATATCATTGGAAGCTGGGGAGGGGGGGAGAGCAGAACATTCTATGTACCCCCTAAGTGAAGTTATGTTGTAGAGCGTAGGATGGGGATAATAACCTGTACTGAAACATTATAGTTATTCCATTAGGGAGCTACCTATTAGAGATTCCTAACATTTCTAAGTGCAACAAAAACAGCTTAAACAGCCTGAGAAAAATATAATAAGATTGTAGATTAGTATCATTTTCTTCTAGTATCTCTAGTATCAAAATGCACTAGAGTATGTAGTAGAATATGGGAGAGCTCAATCTACTGTTGTCATAAAGCTGTAGTATATATTCAATCTAACGTATAATTTTGAACAGGTAACTTGAAACATTTTATGGCTTAAAAAATGAAAGGAGGAAAAATAATATAATAATACAAGATTGTCTGCAAATAAGAAACTAAGTGGAGCAAGGCGAAAGAAGCTCATGTAGAAAAGTGGACCTGTATGGTGTTCTGACAAGCTCAAAATACATGGTCTCAATAAGGAAACTAAGTCAGAAGGCTCCCTAATTATGAGTATGTGGGGGTCTGATAAATATTAATAGCGTATAGCTGAGGACTGCGACATAATATGTATAAAGATGTAGCAGTAGGGAGTTCGCCTAGCTCAGTGGAAGTCCTAGCAGAGGGTATTTTAATATTGCTCTTAGGATATGCAATTATCACTAGGGTAACATGTTATCCTCATAACAGGAACCCAGGGGAAACATATATGAACATCCAATGACCCTTTAAATATAGTAATTTCTACTGACCTTCACACAGCTTAGACAGAAGCTAGAACCTATTCAGATACACTGGTTCCTCTACTTGCAGATCACATCAGCTATACAAACATATATCGGTAGGGCCACAATACACAGTCAAAGAACGACTCTCGAAAATTTATGTTTAGCAATCAACAGACCCAAGAAAGCAATATCTAGATTATACATATCACTACAGGAAACTAAATACACAACTAAATCTACATTGCTACTAAATTGGGAGGAAGATATTGTAAGAGAGCATACGATTGACGACTGGAATGATATATTTCATTACGCTAGTAAGGGCCTCATTAGTGCAGACCTCAGAGAGAATGTACTGAAGACAACCTTTAGATGGTACTTAACACCAATGAAAACATCTCATATGACATTAGGAAACTCTAGATACTGTTATAGGGGATGTAAAGTTAGGGGATCATTTGGAAGAAATTGTCTTTAATGCTCAGCACCCTGTTAAGCGAAAGGATCTCTCTTACACCAGCTCAGGCGCTGTTGCATGAGACACTTCCGAGACTAAACCCACATATAAACACTTTCATTCGAATCCTATGTACCACCACAAGAATAGCTATAGCTAAATATTGGAAAAACGAGGCGCCAACATGGGCAGAGGTCCTCAACAGAATACAGATGGTTTATTCGATGTACGAGACAGCAGCATTTATTCAAGACACAGGGCCTACATTCCAGAAGATCTGGTTTTACTGGATAATCAGGGAAGGTGAGGGGACAGGGTAGAGGAGAAAGGCGAGAATTTCTTGGAGGCAGACTGGTGCTGATTTGACATAGGAGACTACCCAACAAAAGGAAAATTGATGAGAGAGCTACTAATAGCCATATAAATAGGTACTAGGTTGGGGGGCACCCGTGACTCCATTAGTTTGATTTGTTGTAATACAGGAGTTATTGAATTGTGTTTATTTGTTCTATTTAGATAAATGATATTACTGAAATTATAAGAATATTACCCCCCAAGATTATATACTTCCAATATGAACTGCAATAGCCAAGGACATATAAAAGAAGTAATTGAGGGAAAAATATGAAAATGAGAGAAACCTCCATATGCTTTGAGATAGACTGCAGCAAAGGTAGTAGATTAGATTGACTGTTGATATTTTATGAATAAATGATTAAGGCCAAAGTTAGAAAGCTTCAATGGCAAACCTGCTCAAGGAATGGTCCCTAGGAGAGTACTACGAGATCCTTAGAATACAACTATGAGTAAGGTACTAGCTACTCTGCTGCTGAAAGCTCCTTATATTCTTTTTTATGAATCTTATGCTGTTTCTTTTGTCTTTCTCATTGTATGTCACATGTAATGTATCAGATGTATATGGAGGAGGTTTGTGGTTTAATAAATAATATTTTATCTAAATATAGTAATTTCTAAAAGAGGTTAACATTCAAGACCCCTACAACCAATAGCTTGATAAAATCATATTAGAGTTTAAAAGTGCTATTGTGCATATTATAATTTATATCTAGAAACCACAATGTAAATAGCTCACAAAGATAGGTTCCTCTTACACGGGCAAAAATAATATATAGCCTAGATGTCAGTGTACCCTGATGATCAATTTACTAGCGAAACTCCTGTAACTCAACAGATAGCTTGTAGTATAAGTAACAGTTGGTCTGCAAACCGAGGTTGTGCTAAACTGACTAGTTATACCATATGGATCTATAATAGTATATGTGTCTAAGGCTGAGTCAGATAATCATTGATACCAGTATACATGACAAAAACATGAGAACAGTAATGGATCTGGCATAAACTGGAGCAATAGTCTACAGGTTACCTAACACATGCCCACGAGAAAAAGGATATTGTAAGCATATATGATAGAGTTGCTGTCCCAGAAGCTTATTTCTGTTGTGAACGTTAACAGAATGAGCATACAATTTATAAGGTTCCTTTTGCAATGTGACAACGCACTGGAGAGAATGACCAGTATAGTACAGAGTTTCCTAAGGGCACAAATCTTGATTCATATAATATTCTAGATTATAAGGTAACATGTAAAAATCCCTCATCTATGGGCTCAACTAAAGTATACCAGGGAGAAACAAATTTGCCAAACATAAGTAAGATCTCAGCCTAGCATAAAGATGCATATAACAAGGCTTGCAGCTGTTCAACAAAAAAACAAAAAAAACAGCAGCAGCAGTAGTAACAGTCTCTCTTTGTAAGGGAAGCTGAAGTGGCCATTTGCAGATGTAAGGATTTAACTCTCATCTTTGCAGGCTTATGAAAAAACAAACCATATCTATATCTAAGCTTAGTCTTTGAACCCTTGAGCAAGGGAACTGTCACTTTATAGTGGGATGAGACTATATGTATAACAAAGGGTATTAGGTAGATGTACACTAAAGTGAGCTAAGTTCTATCATTTCGGCAGAAACAGCACCTCTCTAAATAAAGGTTTTAGGTAAGATAGAGATCATCTCTATACGACAGAGGAGGGAGTGCTGGCCCAATAAAGCAATGTATAAACAAGATAGAAATACAACATATTAAAACAGCACTTAACAACTGGAGCATTTAACCTATAGAAGAACATATTGTGGTGTGACTCCCAAAAAAGAGAGTCAGGTTATGTGCCCGTGTAATGAAAGATGAGGAAGATGCAGGGCAGTATATAAAAGGAGATGGACGGGCAAATGTACAACTTAGATGAGATATAATAACCACAGTTAGCAGAAAACATTGCTCCACTCTTAAACATATAAGTATTATGACAGGCACCTCTAACTAGTAAATCAGGAATACGGTATGGTCATATTAATGGTTAATTACAGCAGACCTTGGGTATATAGAGTTCCACTAACAGAGTACTCGAAAATTATTTATGCATTAATACAGTCTTGCTGGTTAGTTAATGTTGGACTTTCTCATCAAGACTCAGCCTGCTAAGTTCTTTCAGTATAACGTCAATGAGAAAAAAGAGGCTGAAATAGTTAATGGGGCTAGAAAAGGTCCGGAGGCAGACTAAAGTTAGCCGACACCAGATCTTGACACTCTGCATGTGCTTGTCTGCTCTGGTATCTCCATTATCCGTATTGTGTGGGATGGAACCTTGTACTGCTGGCGATCCGGTATAACAAAAGAGGTCCCAATAAGAACAGAACCGCCTATGTGCTTGCTGGATCTTCCTAGTTTAGTGATAGTGCAGCCCTGGGTTAGATATAGGCGTACCTTCTTCTTGTATATTACGGCCCCCTGTATATCATGGGGTTTCTCATGACTAAGACGCATAGTACCTTTAGTGCAGCCTCCATACTCCATGTCTCTCAAATTTGCGATCGTCACCTGCAGATAGGTGCTATGAGAGAGGACCGCATTGTGCCATGGCTGGTGTAGAACTCTGTGCTGTGAGGCTGAGAGCTCTCCGGTCTCCCAAGTGCAGGCAGACACATCCTCCCCCACGGCGGCAAGCGGCAGCCCCACTCCGCGCTGGTCCGGTAAGTTATGTACATGATGCATAGCTCTCCACTTTGAGACATTCCACGGCAGGTCACAAGATTGTGTGGCTGAGGTAGGAAGTGGTGACTTCGGACTCACTGGCTCCATGGTAGAAGCGACTTGCATGTGGAGCAGGTCAGCTGTGCTTGGGAGTTTCGGCTCACTGTTTACAGGTCTAGGGAAACTGTGAATTAAGCTCTGTCCAGACTGCCGTTCCAGTGGGCTATCAATAGAGTATTGCAGAAGTTGTGAGTCTGCCGCTCGAGCCATGACGAGAGGGTCATAGCTGGGTAGGACAGAGATGCCATCTTTATTGCATATCTCCGACATTGTAGACCTTAAGCTGAGAAACTGACTGTCCGCCTTAACAATCAGGTCGTCTAATAAAGAAATAAGGTATGCAGGGAGCTTCTCCATCCTGAGGACAATGTAGGAAAAGAATTTATAGGCTCCCAAAACGGCAAAAAGCAAAGGTTTAGTAGTTAAGTATCAGGAGCTCTATAGAAGTGTGTCTTGGCGCTTTGGTAGTTGGCTCCACCCCCCTGGACTCTTATTTAGAGATTTGGATGCCCTGGTCGGAGAAATTCCCCCACTGAGACATTTAGTGATGCCACAATCACCTTACTCTCCCCTTTACCCCCTCTTCCCTTCCTCCCCCCCCTTTTTTTTTGCCCCTCTACTTTGGTCTCTAGCAATCTACGAGAAGTATAGGAATATATGGTTTAATATTAAAAAATGAGAAATAACTATGTAACTTTAGAAGCTTTGGGTCCACAATTTTCTGGTCAGTGATTTCGCCATTTTATTTGCACTGTTTTAACGAATGTCTATACCTTACAACTTTAGTTGTTCATCTCTTATCTGTTTAAGATTAAGTTATTGTTATTAATTACCTGTTCATGACTGACCATTGTATTTGTCTAAAGTTACACAGCAAATATGATTGTACAAGTACAAATATTTCCCTGCGTGGACATATCAGTATTCCATATTTGTACCTAATTTTCTCAATAAAAACTTTTTATAAAAGAAAAAAAAAAAAAAAAAAACCTGGATCCATGCATAAACAGTTATAGAATGTATCCATATGTCTCTAGTCCATGAATAAAAGCTGAAAGTAAATAAATAGTGTCCAGTGTCTGATGTGAATAAAGTAGGCAGAGTATGATTCTCAGAAGATCAGTAGTGTTAAAAAAGAAAAAGAAAAGTCGTTTTAGATGAGATATATCCAAATTTGGCCCAATTGTGTCCCTCTGTGGGTGTGGGTCCTGTGCCAGTAGTTCCTGTATTTCTATGGTTTTGGTTCACAGCAAGTCTATTATACAAATGTCAGCTATTAGCATCACTATACACTATTAAAAGGGACTTCTGCATAGGCTGCTATTTAACAAATGTCTGGTGTACGAAGACACTTTCGGGAACCTGTACGCTTGATAGCCGCGCACTGCGAAGGCCTGAAACTATTGGGCTCTGAAGCTGTGCCCACAGATTTATAAATGAAGCTCATATTTGCTAAACCCACATTATCTCCATTTTGTTTGTACTTTATTTTGTGCGTTTAGTTTTTGGTTTATAAAATTGGGTGATATAAGAGGTAAACATGTGCAGCTTGAGGTGTATTAATTAATTAAGCTCTACAATATTGTGATAATCCAAAAAGGATAGTGGCAAACCTTGTCTACTCCTGCCCAGGTTGGCTCCTTCAAATAAGGCATGGAGTGGATGGAGTTTGGCTACTGAAAAGTAATTGCTGCAAAGGTGTTAATGTATTAGAAAAAAATCACTCGGCTAATATGATAATTTATTGCAAGGCTGCAGAAAAAAAAGTAATTACGAGGTTTGTGCTGTCCCTTTAAAAAAGTTAATTAGGCAGATTATGTTTAGAGATGTATTTCCATCATACCTTGTTGGAAAAATATAATTTAAAAGAGATTAAAATAAGTTAAATTACCTTCATGCATCTTTGTTGCTGGTCATCATTATATTCTTCTTAATACAATGTTTTTCAAATTATAACTTCCTCTTGTTAGGTTTCCCATCAATTTACTGTGCCATACAAAACACATTTACAAACAATGTCTGTGGCCAATACTTTATCACATTTTATGGAAAGACAGCAGATGTAACAGCCATAAAATGACTCTACAAATGTGTCTCGTTAATCAGGTTTGTTTTCTACACAAATTACTGTGCAGAAGACAGCAATATATTTTTATGTTTATCCAACTGCAATTCCTCTTCCTACTCCATACAGTAAACTGATTTCTAAATTAAAATATAATTGGATTTTGGAAGTATCAGAGTGTTTCCTTTATATAAAAGAGGGAAGCAAAGACGGTACAACTATAACTCGTTTTTTGTTCTAAGATACTTGATGTTTTGTAGAAGTCAAATAAAAAAAAACAATGCATTACAATCAAACTCATGATCTAAGACAAAACAAATTGAACTGACACGTAGAGGACTAAAGAATTGTGTTTTTATTATTTTAATTTAGTGCACTATCAATGCTTGTAAAGAGAATGTAAGTGATTTCCATATTGCTGACCATGCTTATTTTTTGTTTTATTGAGTAAAACACATTTTCATACAACTTTGAATTAAATTGAACTGAGATTAAAAAGGAACTGCAGTGAAAATAGAAGTGAAAAAAATAAAAGGCTTTTCTATAATCACTTGGCAAATTTACTATTCATATTTTCATTTCCTTTTTTTGGTGTAATGATTAAAATTATATACTATGGATATACAAAACTGGAATGGTAATTGAAATGGCGCCATTAGATGAAATAAGGATATGTTTTCAAATCTATTGATCAAAGCACAGGTAGTATGAAATTGCAGGAAAACAGATCCTATAATTTATATAGTGCTGTTTCTCTCCAAAGAGACTTTAAAATGTTTTAGCAAACAGCTTTGTATTAAAGGAACATGAAACCCAAAATTGTTCTTTCATGATTTCGGTAGAACATACAATTTTAAACAACTTTACAGTTTACTTCTATTATCAAATTTGCTTCATTCTCTGTCTGTCATTTGTTAAAGGAGCAGCATTGTACTACTGTTTTTTAACTGAATACATGGGTGAGCCAATGACAATCGGTATATTTATATATATATATGCAGCCACCAATCAGCAGCTAGAACCTAGGTTCTTTGCTGCTCCTGAGCTTTCCTAGATAAACCTTTCAGCAAAGGATATCAAGAGAATGATGCCAATCAAATGATAGAAGTATAATGGAAAGTTGGTTAAAATTGTATGCTCTATCTAAATCCAGAATATCTCATTATGTATTTACTGTCCCTTAAACTCAATTAATGATCCTCATTTTGGTGATATGAAAGCTAATATTTTGCCCAGTTAGAATTTTTATTTTATTGGTGCTACAGTTACAGTCACTTCCATGTTACAATTGTTGATTGATAGTTTGTCCCACATATATGAAACTGCGGGTGGACAACAATTCAAGCCCAGAAAACACTCCACCTACAACTGGTGTTAGCTACATGACATATGTAGTTTGCATTTATCATAGCACAAGCAAATGTTTTACTAAGATAGAGCATGCAATTTTAAACAGCTTTTCATGTTACTACTAATATAAAATTTGCTTTGTTCTTTTGGTATCCTTTGTTGAATAGTATACCTAAGTAGGCTCAAGAGCAGCAATGCACTACTGGGAGCTAGCTGCTGATTGGTGGTTGCACATTTATGCCTATTGTCATTAGCTCGCCCTGTGTGTTCAGCTAGCTCTAAGAAATGCATTGCTGCTGCTTCAACAAAAGATACTAAGATAAGGAAGCACATTTGTAAAAAGTACATTGTAAAATTGTTAAAAATTGTATACTATATCTGAATCATGAAAGTACATTTTGAGGTTATAAGCCCCTTTAGGTTTTTTTCCTTCACTCTTTGTTAAAGTGACATGAAACCTAAAAAATGTTTTCACGATTTAGATAGATCACACAATTTTAAATAATTTACGTCTATTATCAAATTTGCTTTATTCTTTTGGTATCCTTTTGTTGAAGGAGCAACAAAGCACTACTGAGAGTTATCTAAAAGCCAATGACAAGATGCATATATGTGTAGGAACCAATTATCAACTTCTACCTAGGTATAGTTTTCAACAAGGGATACAAAAAGAACAAAACAAATTAGATAACAGAAATACATTGGAAAGTTATTTCTCTATCTAAATCATGAAAGAAAAAATGTAGGTTTCATGTCCATTTAATATCTGTGCTCCTATTTGTTCTGATTGTTTAACTCTTCACAAGATTAGAGGTCCAATAACCTAACACTTGGCATTTTCACGCACCAGAAATAATCCCAGATAAATTAAAATATATTTTAAATATTTGTAAAGACAAGGTACTAGACGTGTGTCATTACTAACCGTTTTTTTTTATCTAACAACAGGAATATAATATAGACCCTAGAATTGCATGTCCCAGAAATTGGATTTAAAAGAGTGAAATACATGAGAGTGCAATATTGTAGCTGACAGGTTCCTTACCTACGATTATCTACATGGGTTGGGTCCCTAAAAGAAAAAAAATCATCTTAAATCCTGGGACCCACATTACATATAAGAATAGCACACTTTAAAATAGTGAATACAGAAGAGCTACCTGGAGAATTACAATTATTGTTGCTATGGTTTAAGCACAAACATCTCTATTGGCAAATATAGGGGTTTTTTTGTTTTAAAATGTTAACATTACTTAATAATGTCTAATAAGGTGTCAGGTTAACGTGTGAACGATAAGTGTTATTTTTTTCTGCAGTGCACTCCATTAAAGTCTTCAGGGAAAATAAGTTAACATGGTGTGCAATATCCGAAGTCCTGAAGTTCTCGCACACAAACCACTTACTTTAACTTATAATAAGGTCGAGCGAAAACATAAATAATGCACCACTTCTAATCTGGCTCATAGTTAATTTTCCACACCAGGTGAACTCAAATCATGCTGACTCAGAACAAAACACAGCCAGTGACCTGGATATGTGTGTATGCCACTGATTGGCTCAGTTGCCTTATTCTGTTTTGGCTCTTGAATTTGACTTTATATTTAACTACTTGCATAACCCGCAAGCTTTAAACCACTGCTTTTATTCAGAACTGAATACAACAATATAAAATTGACAGAGTAGTACTACTGTCATAGATTTAGATGGAACATAGCTTTTCTTCATTTATATAGGGCTAGATTACAAGTTTAGCACAAATTTGCGCTTACGCGAGCATCATATTTGCACTTAACTTGGCAATAACAGTGCACGTAAATGTGCACTGGTATTACAAGTAAGATGCAATGCGAATGGGAGGTGGCTTTCACATTGATGTAAGCCAAGCGCTCACAGAAGCGCACTTCCATGCGCTCCAATGGGAGCTTGTTTTCATGCAAAATTTTTTTTTTTTTTTTAAATATTTTTTTATTGAGGTATAAATAAACATATACATAACATACAAAGTTGACTAAACTTGAGAGTTACAGACGTTGAGGTAACGTTCACATTGATAACATAGTGTACAGTCTGAATGACATATAAATTTAAAAATTAAGTAGGCAAAGGAAACTGTGACCTCATTTTTTAGAAATAAAGTTAGGCAAATATGTAAGGAAAAACCTCTGATTGTTATAAAACCTCCTAGAGTATTTATAGGCCACTCTTGGACCTGCATGGCACAGTAGAGTTTTTAATGGAGGTGTGTTAGCTCTATCGATAGCCACTTTTGGGCTTAGCAGTATAAGAAACTAAATGTAGTAAACTTAGATAATGTTACAGTATAACATAATAGACCCCTATTATCCATTATCATGATTTATATATAGGAAATCCCCTAGCGGAAAGTGATGGCCTCTCCTGGACCCTTAACATCCAAATGTATCTATAGGGGGATGTGATAGGGGCATATAATATAAAGTCTAGCTTTGTGGGAAGTAGGGTGGGGAAGATTGTGTAAGCTATTGTACTTCTGTTATATTTAACTTACATGTTAAGCTGCTCAGTTTACAACAATACTGTATGGGTACATGTTAACAAAAGGCAAAACATAGCAGTACTTTACATAGGGAGTATAAACATATAAACCAGTAGGTACACCTAGGAACCAAGTCTCAAACCTTATCGTTTTTGTATAAGTCTTAGGAGGCAAAGTTAATGTGCTCAGACTTCATAGAAAGTGGCATAACATCCATATGACTATAGGAAGTCCTCTCACAAATATATACACATAGCGGTTCACCAACTAATTATTGTCAGGGGAGAGAGAAAAAGAAAAAAGGACAACTTCACCCGATTCCAGCAGAACTAAATGTACAGAAAGGTGTCCATACTTGCAAATCACAGCCTTTTGTAAAGGGACTCTGCACATTCACAGCCACTCGTCAATAGAGCAATATCCTCATGGTCCCATGTGGTCTTGCTTGTCAGCTATTCCTCTCTAGGAAAGTGTAGGTCCTGTTTCCCTGCTGCAGAGAATCGGCCGCATCCTCCCCAGCCGGGTCATGTTGCATCTTATGTAGACCTCTATAAGAGCCTGATATGGCAGGGGTATAGCCGCTGCGGCAATGAGCCGACCCTCACATCTTGGTAAGCATATGCTCAATATGGCGTCTGACTGTGTTTCAATATCTATCGCCACAATCTATGTTGGGATAGCCCTCTCAGTGACAGCAAGGTTCTAAAAGCTAGGGGGCACCGTAAGCTCAAATTCCTTTGAAGATGCAAATAGTCATTCCCCCCAGGATCAAAAAGCTGGCACACCCCGCCCTCAGGCTTGTTAAAAACTGAAGTACTGGTATATAGTGGTTTACTAATTGAAAAAGTTCAAACAGGTAGTCCCATAATGACCGTTCACACCACATTATCATATGAGGGGTAACTGGGCTCTTATCTAATATGAGCCCCCGGGCTCTTGTCTACATAGATCAACATGTGTGAAGCATATAACAAATATAAAGTATGTACCTTGGAAAATGAACATTGTTAGGCGAGTTTGCACAAAATCTGACTGGGCAAAGTTGTCATGAAAACTTCTGCAATGGATATTATGAGTCATAGATTAAGACAGCGTTGGAGCCATTCTCAATATCTGACCCGCTAGTTAGTACAGATCTTAACTTAGCCCACACCTTTTCTCTGGGATAAATTTCCAATGTCAGCTGCGGTCCCCCACCGCAGCAGACAAGCAACAGTAAGATCTCTTAACCTGATGAGGATATTGCCGTCAAGAAGTGGAGTGCGCTCACAGCATTTTCCTAGACGAGGGGGGGTAGAGCCTAGGCACCAGTGCACCTTAGCACCCCTCGCTTGTGAGACCTGGCTTGTTTTGACATAGTCCAGCTGCAAGGGTAAGCCCAAAGAGGTATCTGACGTTTTGGTGGGCTGAGCGGTACCTTTCTTTTGCTGCGTAGCTGTTCGCCTCAGCTTGTCTGCCAAATATAGCGGAGCCGGAACCGGCTTTCCCGGCTCCCCCTCGTTCACTTTGTGTGTACCCTTCACTGTGCCGGGATCTCTCAGTGTCACAGTTCTTTTCAGGTGTGGGCCCAGTAGAGCAAGCAGGTCCCCCTGGAGTCTTGCAAAGTGTTCCGCTAGGATCATTTGCATCTCATCCTCCCATCGATCCACTGCAGCTATGATCAGCTCACTGCAGCGGGGAGCCGCCATTTTAGACTCTTCGTGTGAATCCTGCAGAGTCTTTAGATCCGTAGCTGCATTCTTCAGTCCTGAAGTGCCCAATAAGTAATGTAACATGGAGCGTCCTTAAGTTAACACAGCTTCCCCAGTTAACAGCTCACATCGGCTGTTCTTACCCGGATTCACCGGGGGGGTTAGGTGGAGGCCTCAAACATCTCACTGTCGTTGCCGCGGCCCCACCGTTCCAGTACTTCAAAGCAGGCAATAGAACCACCCAAACACACCAATCTGTTCCACAAAGTTAGAGAAGTGCAGGGATGTAATTTTTTAGTATGGATGGAGGTCCCAATCACTGATATGCAGCAAAATTATCAGTGGGTCCACACAGCTTCAAAGTATGTCGGCCATCTTGGTCGCTGCCCGGAAGCTTCCCCCCATTTTCATGCTAATTTGCCCTTTTATGGGCACACGTTAAGATAGAGCCTCACTTGTAATTCATCCCATAGTCTTTAGAACTATCTTATTGGCTGCCCCATTAGTATTGACTCCTCCATTCTTGATTTACCATATCATATAGTCAAACAGCTCTATATCAAATCTTGTGCTTGATGAGAAGAAACCTCACAGGATCTTTTTGGTCTAAAAATAATTAAATAAATACATAACCACACTGTTCAATTAAACTTTACAAGCACATTCCAACATAATTCATAAAAAAAAGATATGTCAGAGAGATAAGATGCCATTTGAAACTGAATTTAGATACAGAAATCATTCTAATTTAAAGTAGATAACAAGGAGCATTGTTTAGTAATAGAAATCTCTACAGAATATAAGTACGTGTATTGTATAATTGTCTTTGCATGTTCTTTTAAAAGAATAGCGGCTAGATTTAGAGTTTTGTCGGTAACGACCCGCGTATCTAACGCTGGCTTTTTTTTCGCCGCACCTTTTAAATACCGCTGGTATTTAGAGTTCACAGAAGGGCTGCGTTAGGCTCCAAAAAGGGAGCGTATAGCATATTTACCGCCACTGCAACTCTCAATACCAGCATTGCTTACGGACGCGGACAGCTTCAAAAACGTGCTCATGCACGATTCCCCCATAGAAAACAATGGGGCATTTTGAGCTGAAAAAAAACACCTGCAAAAAAGCAGCGTTCAGCTTCTAACGCAGCCCCATTGTTTCCTATGGGGAAACACTTCCTAAGTCTGCACCTAACACCCTAACATGTACCCCGAGTCTAAACACCCCTAACCTTACACTTATTAACCCCTAATCTGCCGCCCCCGCTATCGTTGACACCTGCATATTTTTTTTAACCCCTAATCTGCCACTCCGTACACCGCCGCAACCTACGTTATCCCTATGAACCCCTAATCTGCTGCCTCTAACACCGCCAACCCCTATATTATATTTATTAACCCCTAATCTGCCGCCCCCAATGTCGCCTCCACCTACCTACACTTATTAACCCCTAATCTGCCGACCAGCCCTCACCGCTACTATAATAAAGTTATTAACCCCTAATCCGCCTCAATAACCCTATAATAAATAGTATTAACCCCTAATCTGCCCTCCCTAACATCGCCGACACCTAACTTCAAGTATTAACCCCTAATCTGCCGACCGGACCTCACCGCTACTCCCCTAAAGCTAAGTCTAACCCTAACACTAACACCCCCCTAAATTAAATATAATTTAAATCTAACAAAATAGATTAACTCTTATTAAATAAATTATTCCTATTTAAAGCTAAATACTTACCTGTAAAATAAACCCTAATATAGCTACAATATAAATTATAATTATATTGTAGCTATTTTAGGATTAATATTTATTTTACAGGCAACTTTGTATTTATTTTAACCAGGTACAATAGCTATTAAATAGTTCATAACTATTTAATAGTTACCTAGTTAAAATAATTACAAAATTACCTTTAAAATAAATCCTAACCTAAGTTACAATTAAACCTAACACTACACTATCAATAAATTAATTAAATAAAATACCTACAATTATCTACAATTAAACCTAACACTAAACTATCAATAAATTAATTACATAAAATACCTACAAATAAATACAAATAAATAAACTAACTAAAGTACAAAAAATAAAAAAATAATTTACAAACATTAGAAAAATATTACAACAATTTTAAACAAATTACACCTACTCTAAGCCCCCTAATAAAATAACAAAGCCCCCCAAATTAAAAAAATGCCCTACCCTATTCTAAAATAAAATAGAAAAGCTCTTTTACCTTACCAGCCCTTAAAAGTGCCTTTTGCGGGGCATGCCCCAAAGAATTCAGCTCTTTTGCCTGGAAAAAAAAAACATACAATACCCCCCACCAACATTACAACCCACCACCCACATACCCCTAATCTAACCCAAACCCCCCTTAAATAAACCTAACACTAAGCCCCTGAAGATCTTCCTACCTTGTCTTCACCACGCCGGGTTCACCGATCCGTCCACCGAAGTCTTGATCCAAGCCTCCGAAGTCTTGATCCAAGCCCAAGCGGGGGCTGAAGAGTGACGTCCATCCTCCGGCTGAAGTCTTGATCCAAGCGGCGGCTGAAGAATTCCATCATCGGGCAGAAGTCTTCATCCTATCCGGGTAGAAGAGGAGATCTGGACCGGCAAACATCTTCATCCAATCGGCATCTTCTATGTTCTTCCATCCGATGACGAGCGGCTCCATCTTCAAGACCTCCAGCGCGGATCCATCCTCTTCTTCCAACGTCCTAAAACAGAATGAAGGTTCCTTTAAGGGACGTCAACCAAGATGGCGTCCCTCGAATTCCGATTTGCTGATAGGATTCTATAAGCCAATCGGAATTAAGGTAGGAAAATTCTGATTGGCTGATGGAATCAGCCAATCAGATTCAAGTTCAATCCGATTGGCTGATCCAATCAGCCAATCAGATTGAGCTCGCATTCTATTGGCTGTTAGTTTAATTGTAATTAGTTTAAAATTGTTGTAATATTTTTCTAATGTTTGTAAATATTTTTTTATTTTTTATAACTTAGTTGTTTTATATTTTTTGTACTTTAGTTAGTTTATTTAATTGTATTTATTTGTAGGTATTGTATTTAATTAATTTATTGATAGTGTAGTGTTAGGTTTAATTGTAGATAGTTTATTTAATTAATTTATTGATAGTGTAGTGTTAGGTTTAATTGTAACTTAGGTTAGGATTAATTTTACAGGTAATTTTGTAATTATTTTAACTAGGTAACTATCAAATAGTTATGAACTATTTAATAGCTATTGTACCTGGTTAAAATAAATACAAAGTTGCCTGTAAAATAAATATTAATCCTAAAATAGCTACAATATAATTATAATTTATATTGTAGCTATATTATGGTTTATTTTACAGGTAAGTATTTAGCTTTAAATAGGAATAATTTATTTAATAAGATTTAATTTATTTCGTTAGATTTAAATTATATTTACCTTAGGGGGGTGTTAGTGTTATGGTTAGACTTAGCTTTAGGGGTTAATAAATTTAATAGAGTAGCGGCGAGGTCCGGTCGGCAGATTAGGGGTTAATACTTGAAGTTAGGTGTCGGTGATGTTAGGGAGGGCAGATTAGGGGTTAATACTATTTATTATAGGGTTATTGAGGCGGGAGTGAGGCGGATTATGGGTTAATAACTTTATTATAGTAGCGGTGAGGTCCGGTCGGCAGATTAGGGGTTAATAATTGTAGGTAGGTGGAGGCAACGTTGGAGGCGGCAGATTAGGGATTAATAAATATAATATAGGGGTCGGCGGTGTTAGGTACAGCAGATTAGGGGTACATAGGGATAATGTAGGTTGCGGCGGTGTGCGGTCGGCAGATTAGGGGTTAAAAAATTTTAATAGAGTGGCGGCGATGTGGGGGGACCTCGGTTTAGGGGTACATAGGTAGTTTATGGGTGTTAGTGTACTTTAGAGCACAGTAGTTAAGAGCTTTATGAACCGGCGTTAGCCCAGAAAGCTCTTAACTCCTGACTTTTTTCTGCGGCTGGAGTCTTGACGTTAGATTTCTAACGCTCACTTCAGCCAAGACTCTAAATACCGGCGTTAGAAAGATCCCATTGAAAAGATAGGATACGCAATTGGTGTAGGGGGAACTGCGGTATGGAAAAGTCGCGGCTGCAAAGTGAGCGTTAGACCCTTACCTACAAAACTCTAAATACCAGCGGTAGCCCAAAACCAGCATTAGGAGTCTCTAACGCTGGTTTTGACGGCTAACACAGAACTCTAAATCTAGGCGTAGATTTTTAAGACATTCTCTCTTCTGGAGCATCTGGAGTAGGGCTGAGAAATCTAAAGAAAAATCTTAAAAATCAGATGAAGGCACAAGAAGCAATGGGTGAAATCATTCAATACATGGTTTAAGGCTTTCTGTTTTCTATGCCCTCGGCAAAATGTTGAATGTTAATTATATTTGTATACATTAGTACTAAACTGCTTGAAAGTTTTTGTTCTGATAAAGCTTGCTACATATTGCATCATGCTGCTAATTTTATACCTGTGTTCTTAAATAAATAGGCTTCCAAAGTGAGCCTTTAAAACATAGGAGTTTCTATTCATTTTTTAAACAGACCTCTTTAAGTGAATATGACACCCACATGTTTTCTTTCATGATTCAGATAGAGCATGCAATTTTAAACAACTTTCTAATTTACTTCTATTATCAATATTCTTTATTCTCTTGGAATCCTTTGTTGAAAAGCAGGGACGTGTGCTTAGGAGCCAGCCTATTTATGGAGCCGTATATGGCAGCAGTTTTGCAAGAATGTTGGCAATTTTCAAGTGCACTATATGGCAGCACTGTTTCCTGCCATGTAGTGCTCCAGATGCCTACCTAGGTATCTCTTTAACACAGAATATCTTGAGAACAAAGCACATTTGATAATAGAAGTAATTTGGAAAAAAAATTAAAATGTAGGCTCTGTCAGAATCACAAAAGAAAATGTTTGGGTTTTATTTCCCTTTAACATTCTTTAAACCACTAATGATTTTATTTCTAACAATAATAAATAACTATAATTACATAAAACTAAAATAGATTTAAAGAACTAGATATTTGAAGAGTAAAATGTTATAATGATAAATACTATACATGACATAAATTATCTACATGTTTTCTCTGGCTTTTAATATGTTAAATGTATCAAATCATGTGTATGCCATTCCAAAGCTTTGCTCAAACCACAAATCCTCTTCTGCATCCAAAGCAAAATTTTAAATTCCAAAAATAACAAGCGGATGTAGGTTTGACTGTAAGAAGGTTAAAATATGAATGCGCTAGGGTGTAATTTCATTGCTTGAAGCCAGCTCGTTGGTGGTTAACCCCACCCATCTCTAGGGTTTTAAGAGAATATCAAACATTAACATAGAAAATGCAAACCAAATGGTCTATTTAAAAAAACAAAAACAAAAAAAAACATGCATTCAAGGAAAAAGACACAGCAACAATTTATTTAATGTGTGCTAAAAAAGTAAATTTAGTTTAAAGAAGATTAATTTTAAGGGGACAGTAAAGTCAAAATTAAACTTTTCTGATTCAGATAGAGCATGCAATTTTAAATAACGTTCCAGTTTACTTGATTTGTTTTCTTAGTATTCTTTGTTGAAGACTAAAGCTAGGTAGGCTGGTAGGAGCTTAGGAGCGTGCACCTGCTATAGCAATCTATAGGTTTGTCGAGCAGGAGCAATTCCAAGCCAGCATCAGCTGAGTTTGTCTCAGGACTGGATCCCCCGGGGAGCCTGGATCTTCCACGGTTAAGCACTGACCGCCGGACTGGAAAATGAGGGGGTAAGCTGTCTTGTAATAATATCACTGTATGAACTGATCCCGGTTGCTAGAGGATGGCCGATATTGGGCTTTGATAATTATTTACAGTACTACCGTTTTGTGGCATAGGTGCACTCAGGGTCTCCCCAAGGGGAAAGTTTTGTATAACTATGTAACTATGTATAACATCACTATAAACAATGTTGCAAACGCTGTTGGCAGTTAGCTTAAGACACGTGCACGCTCTTGAAATCACCTTGGATTCCACTTTAACAAAGTTTAACAAGAGAACTAATCAAAATTGATAATAGCAATAAATTGGAAAGTTGTTTAAAAGTTCATGCTCTTTTCAATCAATTTGATTTTTAATTTTGACTCTACTGTCCCTTTAAATGGTACTTGCAGGATCAAATTATGGAGAAAGTGATGTTATAAATAAAATAATCAATTGCAGAGAGGTATCAATGCTCAAGAATGTAGCACCTGATATTAAACAATTGAATAATCTTCTTATAACTGCTCAATCATCACACAGCTTTATTTAGAACCTATAAGATTGGAAATAGCTGGTGATTGGTTGCTATAAATATAACATTTCTCATTAGCTAGGTCTCAGTGTTGCATTGCTGCTCCTGAGCTTACATAGATGTTTTCTTCAACAAAGGATACTTAAGGAACAAAGCTAATTTGATAATAGAAGTAAAAGTTGTTTAAAAGTGCATGCTCTATTAGAATCATGAAAGTTTAATTTTGACTTTCTGACTTTACTGTTCCTTTCATTGAGAAATTATAGAGATCATAGAGACATGGCTGATATTAAAGGGACAGTCAACCATAGAATTGTTATTGTTTTAAAAGATAGATAATCCCTTTATTACCCATTCCCCAGTTTTGCATAACCAACACAGTTATATTAATGTACATTTTACCTCTGTGATTACCTTGTATCTAGGAACCTTCCAGCCCCCTGATCACATGACTGTGACTGTTTATTATCTATTGTCTTAAATTTAGCATTGTATTGTGCTAGATCTTAAATAACCCCCTGTGCCTGAACACAGTGTTAACTATATAGCCCATGTGTACTTTCTGTCTCTTTGTGTTGAAAAGAGATTTAAAAAGCCTGTGATAAGAGGCAGCCCTCAAAGACTTAAAAATTAGCATATGAGCCTACCTATGTTTAGTTTAAACTAAGAATACCAAGAGAAAAAAGCAAATTTGATAAAAGTAAATTGGAAAGTCAATTACAATTAAAAGTCCTATCTGAATAATGAAAGTTTAATTTATACTTGACTGTCCCTTTAAGTGCTAGCTATTGCATGTAATATCCAACTAATATGTAATAGCAAAAGGATACTATGATATTTATTCAATACTGTGCTAGCTGATGCCCATACCTTTTATACTCCTCAGATTTACCTGTGTAGAGGATGGCTACAAGTAATGCAAAGAAGGGAAGTTCACAACTTACAAGATGGCTGTCTAAGTGGATTCTTCTATTTTTCATGGATTTGCAGAGCTGTTAATGTCATCTGAGCAATATAATGAACACAACACCTAGATATAAAATAGTCTACACATCCTTATGAAATAGCAAAAAACAACAACAATGCAAATGTCAGACTGTTTCGATCTGTTATGTGATTTTTCAACAAACATAAATTCATATAAAATAATGAATAATTTATTAGGAATATTGACTTAGAAATAAGGACAGATGAATTAGAGTAAATGTACCTTTAAGAAACTCTCTATTTAAGGACTGAGAAGTCTGGGTATCCTGTAAGCAGTGAACAAGTGCTGTCCAAGCACGAAACATATCTGCTGTATAGGATCCCAGCAGTCCTTATTCACTGAGTAATAACTGTGTCAGCGTGGATTTTGTATACCGCGCTATTGCCTGTTTTTATATTTATCTATTTTTGTACAATAAAGTTCCAAGTTCTTTTATCCGAGAAGTGCCTGAGTTCTCTATGTTACATATATATATATATATATACACACACAACACTTTGATTGCATTTCTGCACACCCTTTCCATAATATGGGCTATAGCTGTGTTTACAGTTAACAATCACATTCTAAATCATGCATGTAAGTAAATAGCATACAGCTGTCATCAATGATAGTGATTTTGAATAAAACCCATATTAAAGTCAACTATGGCACCAAAGAGATATTGTAAAGATCATTATGACCATCCAAAGTTGATAAGAGGATGAGGAGAAACCTTTTCAGGAGGCTTTCCAGAGGCCAACAGCAGCAATTAAGGAGCTACAGGAATCCATCTAAATTATGCCAAAAATTAATTGTCACCCCAAACCATGTGAGAAAATTTGCTATGGTCTGACGAGAGAAAGGTTAAACTTTTCGGCCTAAATTGTAAAAGATATGTTTGGCACAAAGCCAATAAGCTCATTATCCAAGGAACACCATACTGACTTTGAAGCATGGTGATGGTTTCATCATGCTTGGTGGCTGCTTCTCTGGGTCAGGGGCTCTTTTCAAGATAAAAAAAAGGCTTAATGAATAGCTTCAAATACCAATATATTTTGGAACAAGACCTGTTGGCCTCTGTCAGAAATCTGAAGATGAAGTTGAATTCACATTCCAACATGACAATGTCCCAAATCACACATCAAAGTCAACCAAACCATAGCTTCGAAAAGGAACATCAAAATCTTGGAATGGGCTAGACAAGCCCAGAACTCAGTCCTATTGATTACCTGTTGAATAACTTAAACAGAGCGGTACACAGGGGATCCCCTCACATTTTAAAGGAACTTTAATTTTTTTGCAAAGAGTGGGATAAAATTCTAAAAACTAGATGTGCAAAATTAATAGAGTTATTCACAAACATTTGCTGCTGTACTAAATGCAAAAAGTGCTTCTACAAGGTATTAGTTAGATGGGGTGGGCCCACTTATGCAATTATAATGTTGTAGTTCTTTTTATTTAAAATGGTTTTTATCTGGATTATTGCTTTTGGAAGATCACATTACATGTGGAAAAAAGTCTGACATTTGCATTGTTGTTATTTCTGTCTTTACATACTGCAATTTCAAGTCACACAAAATAAAAAATGTATACCATTACCAAAAATTAAAAAAAGGACAAACAATTTTAAAAAAATACCAAAAATAAAAAACTCCAACCAGTAAGCCTACACTTAAGTCCCCTTTAAAAAATAAAAAAACAACCCCTGAAAAAAAAGCTACTGCTATACTATCACTAAAACCTACTATATAAATTGCACTTAAAAGGGCGTCTGTCAGGCATTGCCCTAGTTGAAGTAATCAGTTCTTTTGCATCCAAAATACCCTATACAAAAAACAAAGTAACCCCCCCAAAAAAGCCTCTCTTTTACAAAACCGACTTTAAAAATTGCCCTGAGAAGGGCATTTGTAGGGCAGTGCCCTGAAATAATCACAGCTCTTTTGCACTTAAAAACTAAAATTGCTATCTTTAAAAATTCCTAATCTAAATATCCCTAATCTAAAATCACTATTCAAAAAAAAAAAGTTGAAAAAAATGCCCTGAAAAGTGCATAAGTAATTAAGCTCTTTTGACATGAAAAATAAAAACCCTATACTAAAAAAAAACCTAAATTAATAAAACATATCCAACTAAAATTGCTTTCAGAAGGGAATTTGTTTGGCATTTCACTAAAGTAATTTCAGCTATTTTAAGAATCCCAATCTAAAATCCCTGTCCTTAAAAAAAAAAATCCTAAACTAAAAAAAAAACTATTTTGCATAACCTAAAAAAAACTAAAAAAAACTTAGTTTGGCAGCTCCTGCACCCCTCTCTTCTGTCTCCTCTCTGGCAGTGCTACGCTTCTGTCTTCTTTCATGGCCCTTCTCTGGGGCTGTCCTCTTCCATCCAATGAGTCTTCTTCCATATTCCACCAAATCTGTCTTTTTTCTTCCACCCAATATCACATTCATTCTGTAACTGCAGCACACTGAGTGATGAATGCAAGGTTTCCCCTTATATAGGGAGGTCCTTGCATTTCTACTGGCAGATTTTTAAATCCAAATTCAAATCAGCCAATATAATGAAAGCTTTTTCTATTTTTTCTATATTTAGACATGTATATATCCTTTATAGCCATTTTAATTCAAACACTGTGTCATATACCTTAAACCTTTTAACCTTTATATAATTTTTTAAATTAATATTTACAGTGGAGTAAAAAAGTATTTAGTCAGCCACCAATTATGCAAGTTCTCCCACTTAAGAAGATGAGAGAGGCCTGTAATTTTCATCATAGGTATACCTCAACTATGAGAGACAAAATGTGGAAACAAATCCAGAGAATCACATTGTCTGCTTTGGAAAGAATTTATTTGCAAATTATGGTGGAAAATAAGTATTTGGTCAATATCAAAAGTTCATCTCAATACTTTGTTATATATTCTTTGTTGGCAATGACAGAGGTCAAACGTTTTTTGTAAGTCTTCACAAGGTTGTCACACACTGTTGCTGGTATGTTGGCCCATTCCTGCAGGCAGATCTCATCTAGAGCAGTGATGTTTTGGGGCTGTCGCTGGGCAATACGGACTTTCAACTCCCTCCTAAGGTTTTCTATGGGGTTGAGATCTGGAGACTCAACCCACTCAAGCCACTCCTTCATTGCCCAGGCGGTGTGTTTGGGATCATTGTCATGCTGAAAGACCCAGCCACGTTTAATTTTCAATGCCCTTGCTGATGGAAGGAGGTTTGCACTCAAAATCTCATGATACATGGCCCCATTCATTCTTTCATGTACACGGATCAGTCATCCTGTTCCCTTTGCAGAGAAACAGCCCCAAAGCATGATGTTACCACCCCCATGTTTCACAGTAGGTATGGTGTTCTTTGGTTGCAACTCAGCATTCTCTCTTCTCCAAACACGAAGAGTTGTATTTTTACCAAACAGTTCTACTTTGGTTTCATCTGACCATATGACATTCTCCCAATCCGCTTCTGGATCATCCAAATGCTCTCTAGCATACTTCAGATGGGCCCGGACATGTACTGGCTTAAGCAGGGGGACACGTCTGGCACTGCAGGATCTGAGTCCCTGGCGGCGTAGTGTGTTACTGATGGTAGCCTTTGTTACGTGGGTCCCAGCTCTCTGCAGGTCATTCACTAGGTCCCCCAGTGTGGTTCTGGGATGTTTGCTCACCATTCTTGTGATCATTTTGACCCCATGGGGTGAGATCTTGCGTGGAGCCCCAGATCGAGGGAGATTATCAGTGGTCTTGTATGTATTCCATTTTCTAATTATTGCTCCCACAGTTGATTTCTTCACACCAAGCTGCTTGCCTATTGCAGATTGAGTCTTCCCAGCCTGGTGCAGGTCTGCAATTTTGTTTCTGGTGTCCTTCGACAGCTCTTTGGTCTTCACCATAGTGGAGTTTGGAGTGTAACTGTTTGAGGTTGAGGACAGGTGTCTTTTTGTCAGGGTTTTTTTTTCCCTGTTGTGTTTGCCATGTGCTGCTGGCAGCCATTTTACTCACCTCTCTTCCTGACTATGGTGCATTGTGGGGGATGCTGCTCAATTCCTGCACTTCCTTTTATGGCCAGACTGTTGTGCATCATCCATGTGAGACAGGATGCAGTGTCAGAATTGTGATGTCATTACTTATTATTTAAAGGGCCTCTGTTCAGTATGATTTGCCTTTGCGTTGTCTCAGACCTGTTTGCAAGAGTTCCTGTGTATTACCTGGCTGCCTGACGTCCTTCCTGGTTCCTGATCCCTGGCTTGTTCCTGACTCTGCTGTTTTCCTTGTTCCTGATTCCGGCTCGTCTGACTATTCGCTTTGGCTCCTGACTCAGCTTGTCTGACTACCAGCTCTGGTTTTGATTCCTGGCTTGTTATTTGACTTGTGGACTTTTTATTATTTTTTGCTATTAATAAAGGTGTGATTATTTTTGTACTTCTCGTCTCAGTCTGATTCCTGGCACCCTGACATTACGCAAAGGCCATGAATCCTGATGCTGCTAATAATCCACCTTTACCTGCCATAATTTCCAGGATGGATGTACAGGATCACCGCTTGGATCAATTTGCACTAGCCCTGCAAACCCTGCTGGCTCGCACTGCACATTTGGACCAAAGTGTCCCGCAAGTTATGGCTGCTCCTGTTTCCGCTGCGGCACCTATGCCTACCAGGAGCATGTCCGGTTCTGCATCTCTACCTCAGCGATATGGAGGCGATCCTATTCAGTGCAGAGGGTTTTTTAACCAGGTGGGCATTTACTTTGAGATGTTACCTCAGGCTTTTCCCTCTGACAGAGCTAAGGTGGGATTTCTCATCTCGTTACTCTCTGACACAGCTCTTGCCTGGGCTAAACCTGTGATTTCAAATTTTTCAAATTACCCTGAATTTGTGGCCTCCTTTCAAAGGGTATTTGATGTTCCGGCTCGCTCCTCCTCTGCTGCTAAATGACTCATGTCCATTCAGCAAGTTACAAGATCTGTTGCTCAGTATGCTATTGAGTTCCGTAAGCTTGCCGCAGAGGTAGGTTGGAACAATGAAGTCTTCTTTCATGGGCTCTCTGATGCGATTAAAGACGAAGTTGCTGCCAGAGATTTACCAGAGGATCTTGAGGCATTGGCATCTTTTTTGATCCTAATTGACATCAGACTCAGAGAGAGGCCCTCTTTCAAGGAGCGCTTGCGGAAGCCTCCTGTTCCATTGTCTCCTACGTGTTTGTTACCACCCATGCATCACTCTCCTCCCATGCCTCCTTGCCCCGAGTCACCAGGTACTGCTGAGCCAATGCAGCTGGGATTCACGTGTCTCTCTGCGGCGGAGAGGGCCTTTAGGAGGAGGGAGGGGCTCTGCCTCTATTGTGGGTTACAGGGCCACCTTTTGAAGTCTTGTCCTACACGGCCGGGAAACGCTCACACCTAAGGTCCTGTCGGGCGCAGACCTTGGGTGGTTTATCCTCGTCCCCGGAACCGCTTAAGGAGAAACATTTGGTCACGGTTGTCCTTTCCTGGGTGGACTCCTCCATAGTCACCCAGGCTCTTGTTGACTCCGGTACTGCAGGCTATTTAATTGACAATGCTTTTGTATCAAAGCACTCCATTCCTGTTTTACCTCAGTCCATTCCACTTGCTATTGAGGCCATTGATGGCAGGCCCCTTCAGCCCTCACTCGTTACTCACGAAACTGCTCCGTTGTCCATGACCGTTGGGGCTCTCCATTTTGAAACCCTCCAGTTCCAGGTGATAAACTCTCTGCATTTTCTGGTTGTTCTGGGTTATCCCTGGCTCCAAAAGCACAATCCCAGTCTCGACTGGTGCAGGTCCGAAATTTTGTCGTGGTCCCCGCAATGTATTTCCACTTGTCTTCAGAAACCAGTTAAAGTCTTGTGCACTTCTTCGGTTTCTCAATTGCCAGAGGCATACCAAGAGTTCCTAGATGTGTTTGACAAGGTGCGTGCAAGTACGTTGCCTCTTCACCGGTCTTACGATTGTGCCATAGACCTGCAACCTGGAGCCATTCCTCCTCGGGGCTGGGTGTACCCTCTGTCTGTTGCAGAGAATTGTGCTATGGAGGAGTATGTTGCCGATGCTCTGTCACGGGGGATCATCCACAAATCCTGCTCTCCCGCAGGGGCTGGCTTCTTCTTTGTGAAGAAAAAGGGTGGCGAATTAAGACCATGTATCGATTATAGGGGTCTTAATCGTCTTACCATTAAGAATGCTTACCCTATTCCGCTTATTACGGAACTCTTTGACCGCCTCAAGGGAGCTACGGTCTTTACTAAACTTGATTTGAGAGGAGCATACAATCTCTTTAGGATTAAGGAGGGCCACGAATGGAAAATAGCATTTAACACCAGGAGCTGGCATTATGAGTATCTTGTAATGCCCTTTGGCCTATGTAATGCTCCTGCTGTTTTTCAGGAATTTATTAATGATGTCCTACGAGATATGTTGCAACAGTGTGTTGTGGTGTACTTAGACGACATCCTCATACACTCACCCAAACTTGAGGCTCATCATTCTGATGTTACACAGGTTTTTCAGAGACTACGTGAGAACGGCCTGTTTTGTAAACTCGAAAAATGTGAGTTCCATCAAACTCAAGTAACCTTGCTAGGTTATGTAATCTCCATTGCAGTGTTCTCCATGGATCCTGACAAGTCATCTGCAGTTCTGCAGTGGCCTCGCCCAGTTGGCCTTCGGTCTATACAACATTTTTTGGGGTTCGCCAATTACTATAGAAAGTTTATTAAAAACTTTTCTTCCTTGGTCAAACCTATCACAGACATGACCCCGTAAACAGAATGATCCACTCCATTGGTCACCTACTACCATTAAGGCCTTTGATAGTCTTAAGACTGCCTTTGCTGCCGCTCCAGTTCTGGCTCATCCTAACCCTGTCCTGCCTTTCGTTCTTGAGGTCGATGCGTCTGAGACTGGAGTAGGTGCCCTCTTGTCTCAACGTCCTATGCCTGACGGTTCCTTGCATCCATGTGGTTTCTTCTCTAAGAAATTGTCTCCAGCTGAGTGCAATTATGAAATTGGTGTCAGGGAATTGCTGGCCATAATAATCCAATGGCAATACTGTTATCCTTACGGTGGTTGATCGTTTTTCTAAAATGTCACATTGCATTCCCTTGATGAAACTGCCTACCGCTCAGGAGCTTGCTTCAAATTTTGCCCGGAAGGTCTTCCGTTTACATGGGTTACCCAAGGAGATAGTGTAGTGCCCAGGGTAGCCAGTTTGTCTCCAGATTTTGGCGTTCCTTTTGTGCTCAAATGGGGATCCAGCTTTCCTTCTCCTCGGCATATCACCCTCAATCCAATGGGGCTGCAGAACGGTCTAATCAAGATCTGGAACAGTTCCTCCATTGCTATGTCTCAGATCACCACAATAATTGGTCTGAACTGTTACCTTTGGCAGAGTTTGCTCGTAATAGTGCTATTAATGCTTCCTCCAAAATATCCCCATTTATGGCGAATTATGGGTTTCAACCATCCTTGTTGCCCGATTCATTCATGTCTCAGGGTATTCCGGCTTTGGAGGAGCATCTCCGGCAACTCCGTTCCACGTGGGTGCAGATTCAGGATTGCCTTCATCGTTCTATACAGCGCCAAAAGTTCCAGGCTTATCGTAGGCGTCTGCCCGCACCTTGCTACCAGGTTGGTGAGAGAGTTTGTCTGTCCTCCTGCAACTTGAACCTTCCTGTGCCTTCCAATAAATTGGCTCCCCGTTGTGTTGGTCCTTTTCGAATACTCCGACGGGTTAATCCTGTGGCCTACGCTCTTGACCTTCCTCCTGCTATGCGCATCTCCAATGTTTTTCATGTCTCCCTCTTGAAACCATTGGTTTGTAATCGGTTTACCACTGTGTTTCCTCATCCCCATCCTATCTTTGTTGACAGCCATGAGGAGTATGAGGTCAGCAGCATTATTGACTCTCGTATGTCCAGGGGCCATGTACAGTATTTGGTTCACTGGAGAGGCTACGGTCCGGAGGAGCGTTCTTGGGTTCCCTCCTCTGATGTTCATGCTCCGCCCTCCTCCGTGCCTTCCATGCCTGTTTCCCCAATAAGCCTTTTGTCCTCCAGCAGGGGAGGGGTCGTTGAGGGGAGGGTACTGTCAGGGTTTTTTCCCTGTTGTGTTTGCCATGTGCTGCTGGCAGCCATTTTACTCACCTCTCTTCCTAACTATGGTGCATTGTGGGGGATGCTGCTCAATTCCTGCACTTCCTTTTATGGCCAGACTGGTGTGCATCATCCATGTGAGACAGGATGCAGTCTCAGAATTGTGATGTCATCACTTATCATTTAAAGGGCCTCTGTTCAGTAAGATTTGCCTTTGCGTTGTCTCGGACCTGTTTGTGAGAGTTCCTGTGTATTACCTGGCTGCCTGACGTCCTTCTTGGTTCCTGATCCCTGGTTTGTTCCTGACTCTGCTGTTTTGCTTGTTCCTGATTCTGGCTCATCTGACTATTCGCTTTGGCTCCTGACTCGGCTCGTCTGACTACCAGCTCTGGTTTTGATTCCTGGCTTGTTATTTGACTTGTGGACTTTTTATTATTTTTTTGCTATTAATAAAGGTGTAATTATTTTTGCACTTCTCGTCTCAGTCTGATTCCTGGCACCCTGGCACTTTTATACTGATAACAAGTTCAAACAGGTGCCATTAATACAGTTAATAAGTGGAGGACAGAGGAGCCTCTTAAAGAAGAAGATAAATTCTTTCCAAATCAGACAATGTGATTGTCTGGATTTGTTTCCTCATTTTGTCTCTCATAGTTGAGGTATACCTATGATGAAAATTACAGGCCTATCTCATCTTCTTAAGTGGAGAACTTGCACAATTGATGGCTGACTAAATACTTTTTTGCCCTACTGTATATGAATACTTTTTTTATCAGATTGTGTACATATGAGTGTAACACTTTATTTTCTAATTTCGCAAACCCAAAGCATTAATTATTTTTTAGCTCAAGCGAACACTCTTACTTTCTACTTCTAATGTGCATGCAAGTTAGCATGGTCGCGATATTGATTATCGTAACTTGCGCTAACAATAGCTTGCCACTTGTAATCTGGCCCTGTGTGGGATAGTTTATAACTGTCGAATCCAAGTATTTTTAGGATAACTTTCTAATATTTTGTAGAGAATTGTACATTATTATGGAAATTTTATATAATAGCACTTGTACCTCACTGAAAAAAAGAGCTAACCAAACAAAAATCAGGTTTGTGAGATACAGAAATGGAATGTATCTCAGTAAAAATGACTCATTTCATGTTTTTTTATATATAATTTTATGCTTTCCATTAATAATATTTCTAAAGTTCACTAATTGACACTGTATGCAGGAGAAGTACAGATGGGCCCCTCAGTTGAAATGGTTGACTTCACAGTTTTACAAAACCAGGTCTATGAAATGTTGAAAGACATCTAATACACATCACTAAGCTAAGATAAACAATCTGTTTAAAACCATGGCAAACTATATTCACCATGGAAAAATAATGTCAAATGTGCTGTTTTACTTCCAAACTAATGATAGCATTATGAGGTAAATTAGATGCAGAAAAGGTAATGACAGTCTGAATAATATCCATCTGGTTTTCATTAAGATCTACGGACAACCCAGGGAAATAACAGACTGTTAAGGAAATTGCACCTAAATAGTCAATGATTACAATTATCTAGTCATATTACATCATAAAGTAGCCAATTTCAGAGCATGATAGAAAGGGGACAAAATCAAAGTGAGAAAAGTAGGATTGAGTTAAAGGGACGGAAGACTTTTAGATATTGTAATTTAAAAGGTTTAATTGCAGAATACTTTAATTTATTTTCTCCCTGCAATTCTACTCTGAAAATAGTTTTTTTTTTCTTTTCAATTCTGAGAATTAGAAGTGCTCATTACAGCCGGAAAGTTCAATTTCTGTACCTAACTTTTCTTCACAAAGTAAAGTGGCAAGTGGAGGGGGGGGGGGGCAGGGGGGGGGGCAGGGGTATGACCTTAAAAAGGCAACTGGTGCAAACAAAGTATTAATGTATTAAAAAATATATATACATTTTGCAGGTATGATAAATTGCTTATAAGTCATCTAATTTTATATTAAAGGGACATTCAAGTGATTGTAATTACATCACAGTGATGAACAGTGTCTGATCTCACATCTATATAAAGAAGGGCTATACACACTGTGGCCTCTGATTGGCTTGATCTTCGTCAGTCTATTTTAAAGAAGAAAAAAAGCCAGTAGTCTATAGATTGCAAGACAAAATTATGCTTCAGGTAACATAGACATTAACAAAATCGAATTTTAAATGCTCCCATATATTACTTTCTAAGGACATTAATGTGATGTTAAAGTTCATTCATTATTTTAATATCCCTTTAAGTAATAAATTATCGCAAACACTATTTAAATATTAACCCCTAATCTGCCACCCCTAACATCGCCGCAACCTACCTACATTTATAAACCCCTAATCTGCCTCCCCCAACGTCACCGCCACTATATTATATTTATTAACCACTAAATCTAAGTCTAACCCTAACACCCCCTAACTTAAATATAATTTAAATAAATCTAATTAAAACCTACTATCATTACCTAAATAATTCCTATTTAAAACTAAATACTTACCTATAAAATAAACACAAACGGCTAGATTTAGAGTTTTGTCGGTAACGACCCACGTAGCTAACGCTGTTCCCCCCCCCCCGCACCTTTTAAATACCGCTGGTATTTAGAGTTCACAGAAGGGCTGCTTTAGGCTCCAAAAAGGGAGCGGCGTATAGCATATTTACCACCACTGCAACTCTCAATACCAGCGGTGCTTACGGACGCGGCCAGCTTCAAAAACGTGCTCGTGCACGATTTCCCCATAGGAAACAATGGGGCCGTTTGAGCTGAAAAAAAACCTAACACCTGCAAAAAAGCAGCGTTCAGCTCCTAACGCAGCCCTATTGTTTCCTATGGGGAAACACTTCCTAAGTCTGCACCTAACACCCTAACATGTACCCCGAGTCTAAACACCCCTAGCCTTACACTTATTAACCCCTAATCTGCTGCCCCCACTATCGCTGACCCCTGCATATTTTTTTTAACCCCTAATCTGCTGCTCCGTACACCGCCGCCACCTACGTTATCCCTATGTACCCCTAATCTGCTGCCCCTAACACCGCCGACCCCTATATTATATTTATTAACCCCTAATCTGCCGCCCCCAATGTTGCCGCCACCTACCTACACTTATTAACCCCTAATCTGCCGACCCCACCTCACCTCTACTATAATAGTTATTAACCCCTAATCCGCCTCACTCCGGCTTATATAACCCTATAATAAATAGTATTAACCCCTAAACTGCCCTCCCTAACATTTAAGGGGGGTTTGGGTTAGATTAGGGGTATGTGGGTGGTGGGTTGTAATGTTGGGGGGGTATTGTATGTTTTTTTTCAGGCAAAAGAGCAGAATTCTTTTGCGGCATGCCCCGCAAAAGGCCCTTTTAAGGGCTGGTAAGGTAAAAGAGCTTTTCTATTTTTATTTTAGAAAAGGGTAGGGAATTTTTTTATTTTGGGGGGCTTTGTTATTTTATTAGGGGCTTAGAGTAGGTGTAATTAGCTTAAAATTGTTGTAATATTTTTCTAATGTTTGTAAATTATTTTTTTATTTTTTGTAACAGTTCTTTTTATTTTTTGTACTTTAGTTAGTTTATTTAATTGTATTTATTTGTAGGTATTTTATGTAATTAATTTTTTGATAGAGTAGTGTTAGGTTTAATTGTAGATAATTGTAGGTATTTTATTTAATTAATTTATTGATAGTGTAGGGTTTAATTGTAACTTAGGTTAGGATTTATTTTACAGGTAATTTTGTAATTATTTTTAAAAGGTAGCTATTAAATAGTTATTAACTATTTAATAGCTATTGTACCTGGTGAAAATAAATACAAAGTTACCTGTAAAATAAATATTAATCCTAAAATAGCTACAATATAATTATTATTTATATTGTAGCTATATTAAAATTTATTTTACAGGTAAGTATTTAGCTTTAAATAGGAATAATTTATTTAATAAGATTTATTTTATTTTGTTAGATTTAAATTATATTTAATTTAGGGGGGTGTTAGGCTTAGGGTTAGACTTAGCTTTAGGGGTTAATAAATTAGAGTAGCGGTGAGGTCCGGTCGGCAGATTAGGGGTTAATACTTGAAGTTAGGTGTCGGTGATGTTAGGGAGGGCAAATTAGTGGTTAATACTATTTATTATAGGGTTATTGAGGCGGGAGTGAGGCGGATTAGGGGTTAATAACTTTATTATAGTAGCAGTGAGGTCCGGTCGGCAGATTAGGGGTTAATAATTGTAGGTAGGTAGCGGCGACATTGGGGGGGGCAGATAAGGGGTTCATAAATATAATATAGGGGTCGGCGGTGTTAGGGGCAGCAGATTAGGGGTACATAGGGATAACGTAGGTGGCGGCGGTGTGCGGTTGGCAGATTAGGGGTTAAAAAAATGTATTAGCGTGGCGGCGATATGGGGGGGGCCTCGGTTTAGGGGTACATAGGTAGTTTATGGGTGTTAGTGTACTTTAGAGCACAGTAGTTAAGAGCTTTATGAACCGGCGTTAGCCCAGAAAGCTCTTAACTCCTGGCTTTTTTCTGCGGCTGGAGTCTTGTCGTTAGATTTCTAACGCTCACTTCAGCCAAGACTCTAAATACCAGCGTTAGAAAGATCCCATTGAAAAGATAGGATATGCAAATGGCGTAAGGGCATCTGCGGTATGGAAAAGTCGTGGCTGGAATGTGAGCGTTAGACCCTTACCTACACGACTCTAAATATCAGCGGTAGCCCAAAACCAGCGTTAGGAGCCCCTAACGCTGGTTTTGAAGGCTAACGACAAACTCTAAATCTAGGCGTAAGATAGCTACAATATAACTAATAGTTACAGTGTAGCTAGCTTAGGGTTTATTTTTATTTTACAGGCAAGTTTGTATTTTTTAACTAGGTAGAATAGTTACTAAATAGTTATTAACTATTTAATAACTACCTAGCTAAAATAAATACAAATTGACCTGTAAAATAAAACCTAACCTGTCTTACACTAACACCTAACCTAACCCTACAATTAAATAAATTCCCTAAATAAAATACAATTAACTAAATTCAAAACAATTAGCTAAATTACAAAAAAACCCCACTAAATTACAGAAAATAAAAAACAAATTACAAGATCTTTAAACTAATTACACCTTATCTAATAGCCCTATCAAAATAAAAAAAGCCCATCCAAAATAAAAAAAACCTAGCCTAAACTAAACTACCAATATAGCCCTTAAAAGGGCCTTTAGCGGGGCATTGCCCCAAAGAAATCAGCTCTTTTACCTATAAAAAAATACAAACAACCCCCCCAACAGTAAAACCCACCACCCACACAACCAACCCCCCAAATAAAACCCTAACTAAAAAAAACCTAAGCTCCCCATTGCCCTGAAAAGGGCATTTGAATGGGCATTGCCCTTAAAAGGGCATTTAGCTCTATTGCGGCCCAAAGTCCTAACCTAAAAATAAAACCCACCCAATACACCCTTAAAAAATGCTAACACTAACCCCCGAAGATCCACTTACCGTGAGAAGTCTTCATCCAAGCGGCAAGATGTCCTCAAGGAAGCCGGAAGAAGTGGTCCTTCAAACGGGATTATTTTCTGTAATTTAGTGGGTTTTTTTTTTTTGTAATTTAGCTAATTGTTTTGAATTTAGTTAATTGTATTTTATTTAGGGAATTTATTTAATTGTAGGGTTTTACAGGTCAATATGTATTTATTTTAGCTAGGTAGTTATTAAACAGTTAATAACTATTTAGTAACTATTCTACCTAGTTAAAATAAATACAAATTTGCCTGTAAAATAAAAATAAACCCTAAACTAGCTACAATATAACTATTAGTTATATTGTAGCTAACTTACGCCTAGATTTAGAGTTTTGCAGCCAAAGGGGTGCGTTAGCTACGCGTGTTTTTTTCTAGCGCTGCTTCTAAACAACACTGGTATTTAGAGTTCTCTGAAGGGCTGCGTTAGGCTCCAAAAAGGGAGCGTACAGGCATATTTACCGCCACTTCAACTCTCAATACCAGCGTTGCTTATGGTAGTGGCTAGCTGGAAAAACGTGCTTGTGCACGATTCCCCCATAGGAAACAATGGGGCAGTTTGGGCAGAAAAAAAACCTAATACCTGCAAAAAAGCAGCGTTAAGTTCCTAACGCAGCCCCATTGTTTCCTATGGGGAAACACTTTCTAAGTCTGCACCTAACACCCTAACATGTACCCCGAGTCTAAACACCCCTAACCTTACACTTATTAACCACTAATCTGCCGCCCCGGCTATCACTGACCCCTGCATTAGACTATTAACCCCTAATCTGCCGCTCCGGACACCACCGCAACCTACATTATACCTATGTACCCCTAATCTGCTGCCCATAACATCGCCAACACCTACATAATATTTATTACCCCCTAATCTGCCCCCCCCCAACGTCGCCGCTACCTTACCTACACTTATTAACCCCTAAACTGCCAACCGGACCTAGCCGCCACTCTAATAAATGTATTAACCCCTAAACCGCCAAACTCCCGCCTCGCAAACCCTATAATAAATAGTATTAACCCCTAATCTGCCCTCCCTAACATCGCCACCACCTAACTTCAAGTATTAACCCCTAATCTGCCGACCGAACCTCGCCGCTACTATAATAAATGTATTAACCCCTAAAGCTAAGTCTAACCCTAACACCCCCCTAAGTTAAATATAATTTTATTCTAACAAAATAAATTAACTCTTATTAAATAAAGTATTCCTATTTAAAAATAAATACTTACCTGTAAAATAAACCCTAATATAGCTACAATATAACAAATAATTATATTGTAGCTATTTTAGGATTTATATTTATTTTACAGGCAACTTTGTATTTAGTTTAACTAGGTACAATAGCTATTAAATAGTTATTTACTATTTAATAGCTACCTAGTTAAAATAATTACAAAATTACCTGTAAAATAAATCCTAACCTAAGTTACAATTAAACCTAACACTACACTATCAATAAATTAATTAAATAAATTAACTACAATTAAATACAATTAAATAAACTAAATTACAAAAAAAAAAAAAAAACCCACTAAATTACAAAAAATAATTTAGATAATGATAGTAGGTTTTATTTAGATTTATTTAAATTATATTTAAGTTAGGGGGTGTTAGAGTTAGACTTAGATTTAGGGGTTAATAAATTTAATATAGTGGCGGCGACATTGGGGGCGGCAGATTAGGGGTTAATAAATGTAGGTAGGTGGCAGCGATGTTAGGGACAGCAGATTAGGTGTTAATAATATTTAACTAATGTTTGTGTGGCTGGAGTGCGGCGGTTTAGGGGTTAATATGTTTATTATAGTGGCGGCGATGTCCGGAGCGGCAGATTAGGGGTTAATAATTTTATTTTAGTGTTTGCAATGCAGGAGGGCCTAGGTTTAGGGGTTAATAGGTAGTTTATGGGTGTAAGTTTACTTTTTAGCACTTTAGTTATGAGTTTTATGCTACAGCGTTGTAGTGTAAAACTCATAACTACTGACTTTAAAATGCGGTACGAATCTTGACAGGGTAGGGTGTACCGTTCACTTTTTGGCCTCCCAGGACAAAGCTCATATAACCGGCGCTATGGTAGTCCCATCGAAAAAAGACTATGCGCAATTCGCATAAGTTGATTTGCGGTAAGGCCAAAAAAGTGTGCGGTGCCCCTAAATCTGCAAGACTTAACGCTGCTTTTTTACTCATATCGCAAGACTCGTAATCTAGCTGAAAGTCTTTTATCAGGTATCATGAAGATGCTAGTTTATATCCTATACCTTAAAAAGTCTGGCCACATATGGTAGCCCCCAGACATATCTCACTGTTTACTATGATTCACATATAACTTGTGCCTCATAGGATCCGCATGACCTATAGCTAGACCCATCCACACATTCAGGTACTACTTTACCCAATATGCTATATAACTTACAACACCATTCAACTTTCAGAAAATCCACTAATTGCAACATAAGCACACAAATCTCAGTTATATTTTAAAATAGATTGTGTGCAACCTCTGGACAGGGAGCTATACCTTCTCACACCCAAGTTAGGTGCTCATGGGAAATTAGTCATGTCATATTAAGCAAATACAATTATCTCTTACTACTAGTTCATCTCCCATAATTCATCCTTCAATATGACGTTTATGACACTAAGACGGTACTTTATATTAAAGATGGAGAACTACTTTAAATAAGCTAACTGCAAAGTACTTAACCTAATTGGCTACTAGTTTTATCATCATGTTTCCCATTATTCTCTAAGGTTGGTTAGTGTTTCATACTACCTTTTGAAAGTGTACAATAGAGGTTCAAGAAGCCATCTTATTCTAGTTCTTTATATTTTCACTTATGTTTAGAACGTTATCTGTTGTTGGTTCAAAAACACTTGTCTTTCCTGTCATTTGATGTGCAGAGTAGTTTGACAATCCCTGTTTGTATGAATAAGTTTGATTGTGTTATACCTTTAATATATTGGATAATAGATAATGGTTTTGTATATCTTTTATAACCTAAGGTTATTCATGGTGAATTTTCCAAATATTAGTTAGCCCGCTCCTTATGCATCTCACGGATCTTATAATGAGCCCAAAGGAGATCCGTTTACTAATGAGCCACATAATAATATTGCTATATCATTAGACTTCCTGGACACGTCCCTCCCCTCCTCCCCCTCCTAATATTAGAGTAGCTTTTGACTGCTGATTCCCCCCAACTTTTCATATACTACTACATATTCAATGATAACCCTATTAAAAATTAGATTTCATTATTATACTAAGTCCATTTACTTACTCACTGGTGGAAACCTGAGATGACCAATAGATATGTTTAAAAATCTTATAATTGAAAATGTTTTATTACATCTGAACACATAATCATGGATTGTCATATAAAAGGACATTTCTGTTAGGTACTTAATTGTTTATATTATGTATATTCTCTATTGCTGTAAATGGATGAAAGTTCTATTTTGTTCTTCCCAAAAATCTCAATAAAAATTGAATAAAAAAAAAAGGAAAAGGTGTGTAAGTTCCTAGCAAACAAGGAGGAGATTAATACTTGTGGATAACAGTCCCCCCAGATCCAGTGGGAGAATTCTCACTGCAGGGCCTGCATTGACTGACTGGATTTGAGGAACCTTTAGCTGTGAAGTTGGCTTGTGAATTTTTCCTTCTGTCTTCCATGTGGTTTGTAGTGGTTATTTCCTGGATGGAGACAATTAACATGTGGCTCTTCCTTTGCCACCTATTGCAAGATGGAGTGTTGCTTCAGTATGCAGAATGATTTAATTTTAACCAACCGGACCATATATTATACATAATTATTCCCTGAGGTAGCATTAGACCTGTCCAGAGCTCCAAAGGTTGATTTGAGAAGTGCGAGCACCTGGGTGATAGACTTTTCCTTATGTGGGACCGAAAGAGAGGACATGATTTTAATTCAGTATGTGGACAATTAATAAACAATTATGATCTCTTATGTAGTAAACAATTCAAGTTATGATATTTTGATAATTTTTGCAGGTTACCAACTTTGTGCCATAAATTACTATGATTTGGAAGCATCTTTGAAGAATGTTGATCACTTGTGGCTTAAAGCAAAACAATAACCTAATAGCAGGGACATGTTTAATGGGTTAATGGGTCAGTGCCATGTATGAACAAAGTAACCTAATCACAGTGACATTTGTAATTCTGTAATGTGGTAAAGGGTCAGTCTCATGTAGGAGCAAAGTGACCTAATAACAGGGATTTTTTTAATAAAGGGTCAGTCCCATTGAGGAGTAAAGTGACCTAATGACAATGACATTTAATGGGTTAAATTTTTAGTCCCATGTAGGTGCAAAGTGAACTAATGACAGTGACATTTATAAGGGAGTAAAGAGTCAGTCTACAAGGGTCATACCCATGTAGGAGCAATGTGACCTAATCACGATAACATGTTTAATGGGTTAAAGTGTTAGTCCCATGTAGGAGTAAAGTGACCTTATGACAGTGACATATTTAATAAAGGGTCAGTCTCATGTAGGAGCAAAGTGACCTAATAACAATGACATTTTTAATGGGTTGAATTGTCAGTCCCATGTAGGAGAAAAGAGACCTAACAATGGTAACATGTTCACCTTATGACAGTAATACATTGCACTATTTATTATAGCAATCTGCTTTTTTATAAAGTCATGTAGTAACCTCTCATTTGTAAAATGAGGTTTTCCTTTTCAGATATGTGGTCTCATGAATGCACAGAATTATTTCTGGTTGAGATAGAGCCACAGTTGCCTAGCCTTCCATATTCATTATTCTAAATATGATAACAGGGGCATCTGGATGTGAGGGCAAGAAGGGGTGACATTTTATTTCCACTTCATTCTGACAAGTTACAAAACTCATTTTCACATTCACCCACTGATTATGCCTTTTCAAATGAAGGGTCACAAGTCACTGTTTAAATGGGATGTATATTCACTAAGGCTGCCTTTACTGCATTAATGTTCCCTGTATCAGACTCTAGACTTGTACCCCCCCCCCCCATGTAAATTAATGGTTAAAATGTGCATTTGGAAGTTACAAATATATACAGAGTATAGTCCCAGCTGGACTGCTATACAAGAGCATAGACCACACAGTCTTCTGCTTTATCAAAGGTTTTTTCCTTATAAAAAAACCTGTGAATATGTTCTCATTGTTTGTATTCAAATTGGAAAATCAACGTTTTGACTGTTCTGCATCAGGCAAAAATTTAAAATCTCTTTGAGAAAAAAGGTTGAACAGCCACAAAATTGTACTGGTTTAATTAAACATTGAAGATCATGGTTAAAAAAAAAAAAAAAATACAGGAAAAGGGTCAAAATAAATAAAATAAATTGTAAAATTGTTTTACTTTGCATAATTAAGCATTTTATTTTACAATCTAAAATTATTTTCTGTCCCTTTAAATTGAGGAAAATACATATTTCTTATTTGGCAGCTGCTGTTTCTTACTAGTAAAGGATTAACAGACTGGTGGAAATTTTAGGTCCTGGTAATAAACCATATCAATTCCTAAAACAAGTTAAAACGGTTAATATTCATTAAAAACCTGATAGCATAGGAGTTAGATATGTGCAACCAAGAAATATTCATTTTGGATGAAATATTCATTCCAAATATTAAATTAAACAAACACTGAATTTTAGTTAAACATTTATATTCATTTTTGTTAAAATGAAAAGTTCACCTGTAGCTACAATAGTAACAATACTTATCTTAAAGGGACATAAAACCCCAAAAATGTCTTTCTTGATTCAGATCAAGTTTAAAGAACTTTCCAATTTACTTCTATTATTTAATTTGCTTCCTTCTCTTGTTATCCTTTGTTAAAAGGTTTATATTGACAAGCTCAGGAGCAGCAAATAACTTTGGTTATAGCTGCTAATTGGTGGTTGCATATGTATACAGATTGTTATTGGATCACCCATGTGTTCAGTTTGAAACCAGTAGTGCATTGCTGCTCCTTCAACAAATGATACCAAGAGAATGAAACAAATAAGATAATAGAAGTAAATTAGAAAGTTGTTTAAATTGTATTCTCTATCTGAATCATGAAATACAAATTTTGGGGCTCATGTACCTTTAATGCACTCTTGAAAGAGTGCTAACCTGCTCCTCTTCTTGCAAGTGCCCCAGCTGCGCTAAAAGCAGGCTTAAAGGGACAATGTACCCAAAAAATTATTTCGTGATTCAGATAGAGCATACAATTTTAAGCAACTTTCTAATTTACTCCTATTATCAATTTTTCTTCGTTCTCTTGCTATCATTATTTGAAAAAGAAGGAATCTAAGCTTTTTTTGGATGAATTTATCCACCAATCAGCAAGGACAACCCAGGTTGTTCACAAAAAATGGGCCGGCATCTAAACTTACATTCTTGCATTTCAAATAAAGATACCAAGAGAATGAAGAAAATTTGATAATAGGAGTAAATTAGAAAGTTGCTTAAAATTTCATGCTCAATCTGAATCACGAAAGAATTTTTTGGGGTACAGTGTCCCTTTAAAGCTATCAGTTCCCAGGACCTGTACTAACTTTAGGGCTCTGGCATATTTTCATTAGTATTTTTTCATTTTCTTTAATTTTCTTAATAAAGTTATATTTTTATTTTTTTTCATTCTTATGCCAAGAATTTTGAGTTTCTTATTTTCACTGTTGCAAATTAAGTTGCACAATTCTGTTGGAAATTCTTCATTTATTATTGTTGCAAGAATTATGCATCTGTTTATCAGAAGTTTACTGGTAAAGTGTGCAAAGTTAAGTGGCACATCACATATTTATATACCACATTCAAACATATGCTTAACACAAGAAGAGACACTGGCGTTCATCCCAGAATTTATACAAACGCTACTGTAATCTTTTCTTTTTTTTTAGCATTTAGAATATGCTGACAGATGGAGACATTTAGTGTAGGGTGGAGGTAATACCACACTCAACTTTGTTTGGCCACTGCTCGCAAGACTTTTTTTTTTTTTTTTTGAAGATGAATGCAGTCTCAGATTCTGTAATGAAAATGGAAGCATATTATTGGAAATGGAATTTGTCCAAAGTGCTTGGTTTGAAAATATACTAAATATACTTTGAATGAGTCAGCCCCAAAAATAACATTCTTTCAGAATGCTTGTTTAGGGCCTCAGAAATAACAGTATTCTCTGATCCTTCTTTAAGGCTAGGTTTTCAGGAATCTGCAGTGTGTAAATGGGCATCTTTGATGTGTGATATTTAATAGGGTTAAACATTGTTCTCTGGCATGTAAACTATAAGATGTCGAAACCCAGAATTGATGAGAATATATGTAACTGGTGAAAAAAAAGAGATATTAAATATTGTTATAAATAAAATAAAATATTGTTTCTGCTAATTAAAAAAAATATGCATGCAGTCTTCACTGGGATTGCCACCCACATGAGTGGATACGCACTTAGGCCTAGATTTAGAGTTTGGCGGTAGCCGTGAAAACCAGCGTTAGAGGCTCCTAACGCTGGTTTTAGGCTACCGCCGGTATTTGGAGTCAGTCAGGAAAGGGTCTAACGCTCACTTTTCAGCCGCGACTTTTCCATACCGCAGATCTCCTTACGTCAATTGCGTATCCTATCTTTTCAATGGTATTAACTTTTTGGCAAAAATAAAAATCTTTTTATTCAGTGCTGCTGCAGCTTGAACTTTCTACTTATCTTTTCAATGGGATATTTCTAACTCCGGTATTTAGAGTCGTGTCTGAAGTGAGCGTTAGAATTCTAACGACAAAACTCCAGCCGCAGAAAAAAGTCAGTAGTTAAGAGCTTTCTGGGCTAACGCCGGTTTATAAAGCTCTTAACTACTGTGCTCTAAAGTACACTAACACCCATAAACTACTATGTACCCCTAAACCGAGGTCCCCCCACATCGCCGCCACTCTATTCAATTTTTTTAACCCCTAATCTGCCGACCGCCACCTACGTTATCCTTATGTACCCCTAATCTGCTGCACCTAACACCGCCGACCCCTGTATTATATTTATTAACCCCTAACCTGCCCCCCACAACGTTGCCGCCAGCTACCTACAATAATTAACTCCTAATCTGCCGACCGCAAAGCGCCGCTACTTACGTTATCCTTATGTACCCCTAATCTGCTGCCCCTAACACCGCTGACCCCTATATTATATTTATTAACCCCTAATCTGCCCCCCACAACGTCGCCTCCACCTGCCTACACTTATTAACCCCTAATCTGCCGAGCAGACCGCACCGCTATTATAATAAAGTTATTAACCCCTAATCCGCCTCACTAACCCTATAATAAATAGTATTAACCCCTAATCTGCCTTCCCTAACATCGCCGACACCTAACTTCAAACATTAACCCCTAATCTGCCGACTGGAGCTCACCGCTATTCTAATAAATGTATTAACCCCTAAAGCTAAGTCTAACCCTAACACTAACACCCCCCTAAGTTAAATATAATTTAAATCTAATGAAATTAATTAACTCTTATTAAATAAATTATTCCTATTTAAAGCTAAATACTTACCTGTAAAATAAATCCTAATATAGCTACAATATAAATTATATTTATATTATAGCTATTTTAGGATTTATATTTATTTTACAGGTAACTTTGTATTTATTTTAACCAGGTACAATAGCTAAAATAGTTAAAATAATTACAAAATTACCTGTAAAATAAATCCTAACCTAAGTTAGAATTAAACCTAACACTACACTATCAATAAATTAATTAAATAAAATACCTAAAATTACCTACAATTAAACCTAACACTACACTATCAATAAATTAATTAAATACAATATCTACAAATAAATACAATGAAATAAACTAACTAAAGTACAAAAAATAAAAAAGAACTAAGTTACAAAAAATAAAAAAATATTTACAAACATCAGAAAAATATTACAACAATTTTAAACTAATTACACCTACTCTAAGCCCCCTAATAAAATAACAAAGACCCCCAAAATAAAAAAATGCCCTACCCTATTCTAAATTACTAAAGTTCAAAGCTCTTTAACCTTACCAGCCCTGAACAGGGCCCTTTACGGGGCATGCCCCAAAGAATTCAGCTCTTTTGCCTGTAAAAAAAACACATACAATACCCCCCCAACATTACAACCCACCACCCACATACCCCTAATCTAACCCAAACCCCCCTTAAATAAACCTAACACTAAGCCCCTGAAGAACCTTCCTACCTTATCTTCACCATACCAGGTTCACCGATCGATCCAGAAGAGCTCCTCCGATGTCTTGATCCAAGCCCAAGCGGGGGGCTGAAGATGTCCATGATCCGGCTGAAGTCATCATCCAAGCGGGAGCTGAAGAGGTCCATGATCCGGCTGAAGTCTTCTATCAACGGTATCTTCAATCTTCTTTCTTCCGGATCCATCTTGCAGACCTCCGACGCGGAACATCCTGCTGGCCGACGAATGAATTCTCCTTTAAGGGACGTCATTCAAGATGGCGTCCCTCGAATTCCGATTGGCTGATAGGATTCTATCAGCCAATCGGAATTAAGGTAGGAAAATTCAGAATCAAGTTTAATCCGATTGGCTGATCCGATCAGCCAATCAGATTGAGCTCGCATTCTATTGGCTGATCGGAACAGCTAATCGGATTGAACTTGATTCTGATTGGCTGATTCCATCAGAATTTTCCTACCTTTTACCTACCTTAATTCCGATTGGCTGATAGAATCCTATCAGCCAATTGGAATTCGAGGGACACCATCTTGGATGACGTCCCTTAAAGGAGCCTTCATTTGTCGGTAGTCCGTCGGGCCAGCAGGATGTTCCGCGTCAGAGGTCTGCAAGATGGATCCGGAAGAAAGAAGATTGAAGATGCCGTTGATAGAAGACTTCAGCCGGATCATGGACCTTGACCTTGGGCTTGGATCAAGACATCGGAGGAGCTCTTCTGGATCGATCGGTGAACCTGGTATGGTGAAGATAAGGTAGGAAGATCTTCAGGGGCTTAGTGTTAGGTTTATTTAAGGGGGTTTTGGGTTAGATTAGGGGTATGTGGGTGGTGGGTTGTAATGTTGGGGGGGGTATTGTATGTGTTTTTTTTACAGGAAAAAGAGCTGAATTCTTTGGGGCATGCCCCGCAAAGGGCCCTGTTCAGGGCTGGTAAGGTAAAAGAGCTTTGAACTTTAGTAATTTAGAATAGGGTAGGGCATTTTTTTATTTTGGGGGTCTTTGTTATTTTATTAGGGGGCTTAGAGTAGGTGTAATTAGTTTAAAATTGTTGTAATATTTTTCTGATGTTTGTAAATATTTTTTTTATTTTTTGTAACTTAGTTCTTTTTTATTTTTTGTACTTTAGTTAGTTTATTTCATTGTATTTATTTGTAGATATTGTATTTAATTAATTTATTGATAGTGTAGTGTTAGGTTTAATTGTAGGTAATTGTAGGTATTTTATTTTATTAATTTATTGATAGTGTAGTGTTAGGTTTAATTGTAACTTAGGTTAGGATTTATTTTACAGGTAATTTTGTAATTATTTTAACTATTTTAGCTATTGTACCTGGTTAAAATAAATACAAAGTTACCTGAAAAATAAATATAAATCCTAAAATAGCTATAATATAAATATAATTTATATTGTATCTATATTAGGATTTATTTTACAGGTAAGTATTTAGCTTTAAATAGGAATAATTTATTTAATAAGAGTTAATTAATTTTATTAGATTTAAATTATATTTAACTTAGGGGGGTGTTAGTGTTAGGGTTAGACTTAGCTTTAGGGGTTAATACATTTATTAGAAAAGCGGTGAGCTCCAGTCGGCAGATTAGGGGTTAATGTTTGAAGTTAGGTGTCGATACTATTTATTATAGGGTTATTATATTATTATAGGGTTATTGAGGCGGGAGTGAGGCGGATTAGGGGTTAATAACTTTATTATAATAGCGGTGTGGTCCGGTCGGCAGATTAGAGGTTAATAAGTGTAGGCAGGTGGAGGCGACGTTGTGGTCGGCAGATTAGGGGTTAATTATTGTAGGTAGCTGGTGGCAACGTTGTGGGGGGCAGATTAGGGGTTAATAAATATAATATAGGGGTCGGCGGTGTTAGGGGCAGCAGATTAGGGGTACATAGGGATAATGTAAGTAGCGGCGGTTTACGGAGCGGCAGATTAGGGGTTAAAAAAAATATGCAGGGGTCAGCGATAGCGGGGGCGGCAGATTAGGGGTTAATAAGTGTAAGGTTAGGGGTGTTTAGACTCGGGGTACATGTTAGAGTGTTAGGTGCAGACGTAGGAAGTGTTTCCCCATAGCAAACAATGGGGCTGCGTTAGGAGCTGAACGCGGCTTTTTTGCAGGTGTTAGGGTTTTTTTCAGCTCAAACAGCCCCATTGTTTTCTATGGAGGAATTGTGCACGAGCACGTTTTTGAAGCTGGCCGCGTCCGTAAGCAACTCTGGTATCGAGAGTTGAAGTTGCGTTAAATATGCTCTACGCTCCTTTTTTGGAGCCTAACGCAGCCATTCTGTGAACTCTCAATACCAGAGTTATTTAAAAGGTGCGGCCAGAAAAAAGCCAGCGTTAGCTACGCGGGTCGTTACCGACAAAACTCTAAATCTAGCCGTTAGTTTGTTCAGATATAGCTCTATATGTTAGGAGTATTATATAGTACAGGCTGTGAATGTACATCTAGAATATATTATCTGGGTCTAAGGAGACTGCATTTTAGCTTGTATACCCTAACAAGTGTATAAAATCTAGCATGGTAGACTAGAAATAGGATCTAAACAACAGAGGTATCTTGGAGAGGGGTTTGGGATATATATATACAATTTTCCCTCATGTCTATGAAATGTCTCCCATATTGTGGCCAGATTTCAAGTGCAGTGATATTTAATGCTTCCGCTAGAGCATTAACTGCATTAGAAGAAAGCTTTTTGCGTGCGTCAGGTTGCGCTTGTATTATGAGTTGAATGTAAACTGCTTTTGCTCAAGTGCTAACACGACACACCTAAAAGCCAAAATTAGAATAGCAGGATAATGTATTCCCCCATTCAACTTACACTAAACATCATCCCTACCAGCGGTGCTGGGTGAGTTTAAGGATTATGGATCAGTGTCTAATTTTCAGATAACACATACACAAAGTCATATCTCCATTCCTTAATCTCCATTGCTACCCATTCATGAAAATCCAGATATTGTATTGAATATCCCAATTATTGTGCCCAAATCCCGACACACATTGGCTGATAATGCTATATATAATGTTATATCGCAGGAGAAATTAAAAACCAAGGCAAAACTTAATGAATGGGATTTAATACATTTCCCATCTTGGTTTTATTTTTCCCAAATATCTCACTTCTTCTCAACTCACAAACATAGAACCTTGTTTGTCAGATCATTAACAAATTTTGAAAATCTTTGTTGCCACAATAGCTGCAACATTTAATACACAGAACAAATGAAAGTCTTTCTTTAAAGCTTTTCTGTTTGATAAATAAAAGGAACAGTAGCTAGTGCAGATTGAAAATCACAGGCCTTATGCAAATCACTAAAGTATTTTAGCAGAAACAAAGTCCATTAGACACTGGTGTTTGGTTAGAGCAGTAAAAGGTGAGGGTAACACAGAATACTTATTAGGTACAGCAGGCACAGGGGTACTGAAGAAGACTGTCACTTACATGGTTGACACAAATTTCTCAGCAGGCATGGGATACTCAGTGGGTACTGTTGGTGAGACTGTCATGGGATACTAGATAGGTAAAGCTGGTTTGAAGAAGGCTGTCACTGTTATGGTAGACACAGTTTTCTCAGCAGACACAGGATACCCAGTGGGTACTGTTGGTGAGACTGTCACGTGATACCAGCTAGGTACAGCTGGTTTAAAGAAGGTTGTCACTGGTATAGTAGAAACAGGTTTCTAAGCAGGCATAGGATACCCAGCGTGTTTGTACTGGGAAGGGATCTTTGTAGAAATTGCTAACATACTGGTGACCACTATTCAATTTAATCTCATTTTCCTATTGTATCATAACCTTCGAAAATTGTTTGTTAAAGCAAGGACATTCCTCTTTATATTGAACAGAGCCAAAGGGATAATCCCTCAACACTGAAAAACACCAAATCCTCCAAGCTTACTTGAATGGAGGAAAACTGTCACTGAATTTCTACAGCTGGAGAGATAACATTTTCTTAAAATAGGCAAAATAGATCTCCATGAAGTCATGCTGCTAACGTGAGAAGGTAAGCTTATATAGTTTGTTTACTTCTTTGGCTCAAGCTAAATATCCTTGATAAAGCCTTTACCCTTATCCCTACCCCTTACCCCTCCATCTCTTAGTAGAACAGGTGTGTATTTTTATTGTTTGTTTTTGTTTTTCTTATCCTCTTTCTTCTCTATTTTCGTTTTCGTCATTTCTCATACAATCATTAACACTTTATTTCAGCTTGGCAGTTCAAAATTCTAGTAAACAAACACTTGTTTATTGTTAAATGTAATCTTTATTAAGATAATCCTATTTGAAAGTTTCTATCATTATAAAAACTTTAAACAAATGCAAGCTCAATTTAAATCGATTTCAAACTGTTTCTCCTTTGTTTGGACATTTTGGCCCTTACTGGGTTTATGTGCTAACAAATTCTTCATCACCTTGTAGACAAGTTTCCAACAACGCTATTTACACCTCTAGACAAAAGATGTACAGCTTAAAATGTACCCTTGATATTGACATCTACCTTTTTTTCATGTATTATTATAATATTCAATAAAGCTTGTATGTAAAAAATAAATAAAAGTGTAATAATACAACAGTGTTGGTCATGCAAAACTGGGGAATGGGTAATAAAGGGATTATCTATTTTTTTAAACAATAAACATTTTTAATTATCCCCTCCAGAATGGTCCAGACATCTACATTACATTTTTTCAGGAGCCTAAAAAACTCTCTCTATGACCTCCAATTATCATACAGTATATGAACTTCATTGTATATCTGCTCACTATCTTCTACTGAATTTGTATAGGTGTTAAAAGAAAGATGTTTAAAGGAAAAACCAAATCTCCTAAAAATGGAAAAGCAAATATCAGAACAGATTAATAGGTGAAAGGTAAGGAAAGTACTGGGGTTTCCCTATACAAATATGGTAGCAAGGTTTTCAAAATGCTCACCTTAATGTTAGCTATTCAGAAAAACCTGCCAGCTTATTTGTATAGGAAATTATTCTCTTGTACAGACTATGGGGCATATGTACCCCGTGTTTCTGGCGAGCCTGCAGAAACAGCAGTTATGAAGCAGCGGTCACAAAGACCGCTGCTCCATAACCTGTCCGCTCTGAGCAGGCGGGCAGACATCACCACAATGCAACCCGACCGAGTACGATCGGGTTGATTGACACCCCCCTGCTGGTGGTGTTGCACCTGCAGCTCTTGTGAGCTGCTGGTGCAATGCTGAATACGGCGAGCGTAATGCTCGCCGTATTCAGCGAGGTCTGGCGGATCTGATCCGCAGACCTTGATACATATGCCCCTATGTAACTGCCAGCTCTGCTTCTGCTAATTACACACAGGCAGAAAGGGTGCTGTTGAAATGATGAGGGGCTGGGGCACTTTTTTACAATCTTTTACCCATCAGTCCAATGAGGTCTAGCTATGACCATGGAGATATGCATTCTCAGGTGACAGCAATACATTTGTTTTAAATTGGTTCCTTTCACTTACAACATTTTTTTTTTGTTTAAAGCACATTTAACTCCCATTATTTGCAATTGAAAAAACACTTTTACAGGGTCGCGAAAGCAAAAAAAAAATCGTTCATGATTCAGATAGAGAATACAATTTTAAACAGCATTCCAATTGTCTTCTATTATTTAATTTGCTTCATTCTTCAGATATCCTTTGTTGAAAAAATAGCAATGAACCAATCACACAAGGCATCTATGTGCAGCTACCAATCAGCAGCGTCTGAGATATATATGCTTTCAACAAAGGATATCAAGAGAATGAAACAAATTAAATAATAGCAGTAAATTGGAAAGTTGTTTAAAATTGCATGTTCTTTCTAAATCATAAAAAATTAATTTCATGTCCCTTTAAAGTTGTTTTTTTAATTTCTAAACAGGAAGTGCATGTGTCGGTACAACTTAACCCTAGGAACTAACTGCTCAGTGGCTGAAAAACAGAACTCCCACTTGCTAAATTGTGGACAGTGATACCTCACAAATATAGAAACAAAAAAAACCCCATAATTTATGTAAGAACTTACCTGATAAATTCATTTCTTTCATATTGGCAAGAGTCCATGAGCTAGTGACGAATGGGATATACAATCCTACCAGGAGGGGCAAAGTTTCCCAAACCTGAAAATGCCTATAAATACACCCCTCACCACACCCACAATTCAGTTTAACGAATAGCCAAGAAGTGGGGTGATAAAAAAAGGAGTAATAAAGCATCAACAAAGGAATTTGGAAATAATTGTGCTTTATACAAAAAAATCATAACCACCATAAAAAAGGGGTGTGCCTCATGGACTCTTGACAATATGAAAGAAATTAATTTATCAGGTAAGTTCTTACATAAATTATGTTTTCTTTCATGTAATTGGCAAGAGTCCATGAACTAGTGACGTATGGGATAGCAATACCCAAGATGTGGAACTCCACGCAAGAGTCACTAGAGAGGGAGGGATAAAAATAAAAACAGCCATTTTCCACTGAAAAAATTAATCCACAACCCAAAATATGAATTTAATCTCATAAATGAAAGGAAAAAACTTAAATCAAAAGCAGAATAATCAAACTGAAACAGCTGCCTGAAGAACCTTTCTACCAAAAACTGCTTCCGAAGAAGCAAATACATCAAAACAGTAGAATTTAGTATGCAAAGAAGACCAAGTTGCTGCTTTGCAAATCTGATCAACTGAAGCTTCATTCTTAAAGGCCCACGAAGTAGAGACTGATTGAGTAGAATGAGCTGTAATTCTCTGAGGCGGGGCTTGACCCGACTCCAAATAAGCTTGATGAATCAAAAACTTTAACCACGAAGCCAAGGAAACAGCAGAAGCCATCTCACCTTTCCTAGAACCAGAAAATATAACAAATAGACTAGAAGTCTTCCTGAAATCTTTAGTAGCTTCAACATAATATTTCAAAGCTCTTACCACATCCAAAGAATGTAAGGATCTCTCCAAATTATTCTTGGGATTTGGACACAAGGAAGGAACAATAATTTCTCTATTAATGTTGTTAGAATTCACAACCTTAGGTAAGAATTTAAATGAAGTCCGCAAAACCGCTTTATCCTGATAAAAAATCAGAAAAGGAGATTCACAAGAGAGAGCAGATAATTCAGAAACTCTTCTAGCAGAAGAGATGGCCAAAAGAAACAACACTTTCCAAGAAGGTAGTTTAATGTCCAAAGAATGCATAGGCTCAAACGGAGGAGCCTGTAAAGCCTTCAAAACTAAATTAAGACTCCAAGGAGGAGAGATTGATTTAATGACAGGCTTGATACGAACCAAAGCCTGCACAAAACAATGAATATCAGGAAGTTTAGCAATCTTTCTGTGAAATAAAACAGAAAGAGCAAATTTGTCCTTTCAAGGAACTTGCCGACAAACCTTTATCCAAACCATCCTGAAGAAACTTTAAAATTCTAGGAATTCTAAAAGAATGCCAAGAGAATTTATGAGAAGAACACCATGAAATGTAACTCTTCCAAACTCGATAATAAATCTTTCTAGAAACAGATTTACGAGCCTGCAACATAGTATTAATCACTGAGTAAGAGAAACCTCTATGACTAAGCACTAAGCGTTCAATCTCCATACCTTCAAATTTAATGATTTGAGATCCTGATGGAAAAACGGACCTTGAGATAGAAGGTCTGACCTCCGAACAAGATCTGCATACCAAAACCTGTGAGGCCATGCTGGAGCTACCAGCAGCTACCGATTGCTCCATGATGATCTTGGAGATCATTCTTGGAAGAAGAACTAGAGGCAGGAAAATATAAGCAGGTTGATAACACCAAGGAAGTGTCAATGCATCTACTGCTTCCGCCTGAGGATCCCTGGACCTGGACAGGTACCTGGGAAGTTTTTTGTTTAGATGAGATGCCATCAGATCTATTTCTGGAAGCCCCCACATCTGAACAATTTGAGAAAACACATCTGGGTGGAGAGACCATTCTCCCGGATGTAAAGTCTGACGTCTTAGGTAATCCGCTTCCCAAGTGTCTCTACCTGGGATATGAACTGCAGAAATTAGACAGGAGCTGGATTCGGCCCAAACAAGTATCCAAGATACTTCTTTCATAGCTTGAGAACTGTGAGTCCCACCCTGATGATTGACAAATGCCACAGTTGTGACATTGTCTGAAAACAAATGAACGGTTCTCTCTTCAACAGAGGCCAAAATTGAAGAGCCCTGAGAATCACACGGAGTTCCAAAATATTGATTGGTAATCTTGCCTCTTAAGATTTCCAAACTCCTTGTGCTGTCAGAGATCCCAAAACAGCTTCACAACCTGAAAGAAAGACTTGCATCTGTTGTGATCACAGTCCAGGTTGGATGAACGAAAGAGGCCCCTAGAAATATACGATGGTGATCTTACCACCAAGTCAGAGAAAGTCGAACATTGGGATTTAAGGATATTAATTGTGATATCCTTGTATAATCCCTGCACCATTGGTTCATCAAAGAAAGCTGGAGAGGTCTCATATGAAAACGAGCAAAGGGGATCGCGTCCAATGCTGCAGTCATGAGACCTAAAACTTCCATGCACATAGCTACTGAAGGGAATGACTGAGACTGAAGGTTCCGACAGGCTGCAATCAATTTCAAACGTCTTTTGTCTGTTAGAGACAAAGTCATGGACACTGAATCTATCTGGAAACCTAAAAAGATTACCTTTGTCTGAGGAATCAAAAATCTTTTTGGTAAATTGATCCTCCAACCATGTCTTCGAAGAAACAACACTAGTTGATTCGTGTGAGATTCTGCAGAACGTAAAGACTGAGTACCAAGATATCGTCCAAATAAGGAAATACCGCAATACCCCATTCTCTGATTACAGAGAGTAGGGCACCTAGAACCTTTGAAAAGATTCTTGGAGCTGTTGCTAGGCCAAAAGAAAGAGCAACAAATTGGTAATGCTTGTCTAGAAAAGAGAATCTCAGGAACTGATAGTGATCTGGATGAATCGGAATATGAAGATATGCATCCTGTAAGTCTATTGTGGACATGCAATGCCCTTGCTGAACAAAAGGCAGAATAGTCCTTATAGTCACCATTTTGAAAGTTGGTACTCTTACATATCGATTCAAAAACTTTAGATCCAAAACTATTCTTAATGAATTTTCTTTCTTTGGGATAATGAATAGATTTGAATAAAACTCCAGACCCTGTTCCTGAAACGGAACTGGCATGATTACCCCTGACAACTCCAGGTCAATTCAGAAAAGCCTGAGCCTTTACTGGGTTTACCGGAATGTGTGAGAGAAAAAATCTTCTCACAGGCGGTCTTACTCTGAATCCTATTCTGTACTCCTGAGAGACAATACTCTGAATCCAATGATTTTGGAACGAATTGATCCAAACATCTTTGAAAATTTTTAATCTGCCCCCTACCAGCTGAGCTGGAATGAGGGCCGCACCTTCATGCAGACTTGGGGGCTGGTTTTGATCTCTTAAATGGCTTGGATTTATTACAATTTGAAGAAGGCTTCCAATTGGAAGCAGATTCCTTGGGGGAAGGATTAGGTTTCTGTTCCTTATTTTGTCGAAAAGAACAAAAACGGTTAAAAGCTTTAGATTTACCCTTAGGTTTTTTATCCTGAGGCAAAAAAACTCCGTTCCCCCCAGTAACAGTTGAAATTATTGAATCCAACTGAGAACCAAATAATTTATTAACTTGGAAAGAAAGAGATAGCAATCTGGACTTAGAAGTCATATCAGCATTCCAAGATTTGAGCCGCAAAGCTCTTCTAGCTAGAATAGCTAAAGACATCAATTTAACATAAATTTTGATAATATAAAAAATTGCATCACAAATGAAATTATTAGCATGTTGAATCAACTTAACAATGCTAGACAAATCATGATCTGATACTTGTTGCGCTAAAGTATCCAACCAAAAAGTTGAAGCAGCTGCAACATCAGCCAAAGAAATTGCAGGCCTAAGAAGATGACCTGAATATAAGCTTTCCTTAGATAAGATTCAAGTTTCCTATCTAAAGGATCTTTAAAAGAAGTACTATCTTCCGTAGGAATAGTAGTATGTTTAGCAAGAGTAGAGATAGCCCCATCAACTTTGGGGATCTTTTCCCAAAACTCCAATCTAACTTCTGTCAAAGGATACAATTTTTTAAACCTTGAAGAAGGAATAAAAGAAATACCAGGCTTATTCCATTCCTTAGAAATAGCATCAGGAACTGGAAAAACCTCTGGAATAACCACAGGAGGTTTATAAACAGAATTTAAACGTTTACTTGTTTTAATATCAAGAGAACTAGTTTCCTCCATATCCAATGTAATCAACACCTCTTTTAACAAAGAACGAATATACTCCAATTTAAATAAATAAGAGGATTTATCAGTGTCAATATCTGAGGCAGGATCTTCTGAATTAGATAGATCCTCATCAGAGAAGGATAATTCAGTATGTTGCTGGTCATTTGAAATTTCATCAACCTTATGAGAAGTTTTAAAAGACCTTTTACGTTTATTAGAAGGCGGAATGGCAGACAAAGCTTTCTGAATAGAGTCAGAAATAAATTATTTTAAATTTACAGGTATATCTTGTGCATTAGATGTTGAGGGAACAGCAACAGGTAATGAACTACTACTGATGGATACATTTTCTGTATGTAAAAGTTTATCATGACAACTATTACAAACCACAGCTGGAGGTATAATCACCACAAGTTTACAACAAATGTACTTAGCTTTGGTAGAACTGTTATCAGGCATCAGGGTTCCAATGAATTCTGAGACAGGATCAGATTGAGACATCTTGCAAATGTAAGAGAAAAAAACAACATATAAAGCAAAATGATCAATTTCCTTATATGGCAGTTTCAGAAATGGGAAAAAATGCGAACAGAATAGCCCTCTTACATAGAAAAAGGCAAGAGGCAAATCAGAATGGGGTTGAAAATATTTGGCACCAAGTATGACGCACAACAAACAGAAAAATATTTTTTGCCGCCAAAAACGTCCGGAAATGACACACTCGTGTCATAGATGACCCAACATTGTGAAAGGACCCGGCGTCAACTAAGAAACCGTAAATGACGAATTTGCGTCAATGAACGTAACTTTGCGCCAAAAAAAATCTTGCGCCAAGAATGACGCAATAAACTTTAGCATTTTGCACCCTCGCGAGCCTAATTCTGCCCGCAAATTTTAAAAATGCTAGTCAATTGAAAAAAAGACTACACCCCAGGTAAGAAATACATTTATAAAAAATGCATTTCCCAGATATGAAACTGACAGTCTGCAAAAGGAAATATACTGAAAACCTGAATCATGGCAAATATAAGTACAAAACATATATTTAGAACTTTATATAAATACATAAAGTGCCAAACCATAGCTGAGAGTGTCTTAAGTAATGAAAACATACTTACCAAAAGACACCCATCCACATATAGCAGATAGCCAAACCAGTACTGAAACGGTTATCAGTAGAGGTAATGGAATATGAGAGTATATCGTCGATCTGAAAAGGGAGGTAGGAGATGAATCTCTACGACCGATAACAGAGAACCTATAAATAGATCCCCATGAGGAAAACCATTGCATTCAATAAGTGATACTCCCTTCACATCCCTCTGACATTCGCTGTACTCTGAGAGGAAACAGGCTTCAAAAAATTCTGAGAAGCGCATATCAACGTAGAAATCTTAGCACAAACTTACTTCACCACCTCCATAGGAGGCAAAGAATTGTTAGTGTGGTGAGGGGTGTATTTATAGGCATTTTGAGGTTTGGGAAACTTTACCCCTCTTGGTAGGATTGTATATCCCATACGTCACTAGCTCATGGACTCTTGCCAATTACATGAAAGAAAAAACATATATCCTTTTAACCCTAATTTGCAAAGGAGTTTAACCTTCATAAAAATTAGTTTTCCAAATAATATAAAAGGGAGTGGAAAGACAATTAATTCAACATAGTGAAAAGAAGAATCTTTCCCATAACAATAAACAATTTTCAAGCATTGCATCATTGCACATTTAATAATACTTGAAATAATGTCATGATTGCGCGGCTAGGCATTGCACTAGCTAATAAATTATTCATATTGTAATCTATTAAAACTGGATGCATCTCAATGCAGACATTTTCTAAATAAACATCACTGAACATTCATTTTGAAGAAAGAGCAAATTAACTTTTAACAATACTACTAAGATTTTTTTTCCTGATCATTTTTAAAGGGGTTATAACAATTCCATAATTTTTTTTTCCCAGAATCTTTTTTTAAGAAAACTTGAATTATTAAAGGGACATGAAACCCAAATTTTTTCTTTCATGATTTAGAAAGAGCGTGCAATTTTAAATAACTTTCTAATTTACTTCTATTATCTACAGGGAGTGCAGAATTATTAGGCAAATTAGTATTTTGACCACATCATCCTCTTTATGCATGTTGTCTTACTCCAAGCTGTATAGGCTCGAAAGCCTACTACCAATTAAGCATATTAGGTGATGTGCATCTCTGTAATGAGAAGGGGTGTGGTCTAATGACATCAACACCCTATATCAGGTGTGCATAATTATTAGGCAACTTCCTTTCCTTTGGCAAAATGGGTCAAAAGAAGGACTTGACAGGCTCAGAAAAGTAAAAAATAGTGAGATATCTTGCAGAGGGATGCAGCACTCTTAAAATTGCAAAGCTTCTGAAGCGTGATCATCGAACAATCAAGCGTTTCATTCAAAATAGTCAACAGGGTTGCAAGAAGCGTGTGGAAAAACCAAGGCGCAAAATAACTGCCCATGAACTGAGAAAAGTCAAGCGTGCAGCTGCCAAGATGCCACTTGCCACCAGTTTGGCCATATTTCAGAGCTGCAACATCACTGGAGTGCCCAAAAGCACAAGGTGTGCAATACTCAGAGACATGGCCAAGGTAAGAAAGGCTGAAAGACAACCACCACTGAACAAGACACACAAGCTGAAACGTCAAGACTGGGCCAAGAAATATCTCAAGACTGATTTTTCTAAGGTTTTATGGACTGATGAAATGAGAGTGAGTCTTGATGGGCCAGATGGATGGGCCCGTGGCTGGATTGGTAAAGGGCAGAGAGCTCCAGTCCGACTCAGACGCCAGCAAGGTGGAGGTGGAGTACTGGTTTGGGCTGGTATCATCAAAGATGAGCTTGTGGGGCCTTTTCGGGTTGAGGATGGAGTCAAGCTCAACTCCCAGTCCTACTGCCAGTTTCTGGAAGACACCTTCTTCAAGCAGTGGTACAGGAAGAAGTCTGCATCCTTCAAGAAAAACATGATTTTCATGCAGGACAATGCTCCATCACACGCGTCCAAGTACTCCACAGCGTGGCTGGCAAGAAAGGGTATAAAAGAAGAAAATCTAATGACATGGCCTCCTTGTTCACCTGATCTGAACCCCATTGAGAACCTGTGGTCCATCATCAAATGTGAGATTTACAAGGAGGGAAAACAGTACACCTCTCTGAACAGTGTCTGGGAGGCTGTGGTTGCTGCTGCACGCAATGTTGATGGTGAACAGATCAAAACACTGACAGAATCCATGGATGGCAGGCTTTTGAGTGTCCTTGCAAAGAAAGGTGGCTATATTGGTCACTGATTTGTTTTTGTTTTGTTTTTGAATGTCAGAAATGTATATTTGTGAATGTTGAGATGCTATATTGGTTTCACTGGTAAAAATAAATAATTGAAATGGGTATATATTTGTTTTTTGTTAAGTTGCCTAATAATTATGCACAGTAATAGTCACCTGCACACACAGATATCCCCCTAAAATAGCTATAACTAAAAACAAACTAAAAACTACTTCCAAAACTATTCAGCTTTGATATTAATGAGTTTTTTGGGTTCATTGAGAACATGGTTGTTGTTCAATAATAAAATTAATCCTCAAAAATACAACTTGCCTAATAATTCTGCACTCCCTATAATTGGTTTCATTCTCTTGATATTCTTTGCTGAAAAGCATATCTAGATGGACTCAGTAGCTGCTGATTGGTGGGTGCACATAGATTCCTCATGTGATTGGCTCCCCCATATGCATTGCTATTTCTTCAACAAACGATATCTAAAAAATAAAACAAATTGAATAATAGAAGTAAATTTGAATGTTGTTTATAATTGTATTCTCTAACTGAATCATGAAAGAAAAATTTTGGGTTTAGTGACCCTTTAAAGGTAGTGACCAGTAATCATAGTTTTTTTTAAAGGGTCACTGAACCCAAATTGTTTCTTTTGTGATTCAGATAGAGCAGGCAATATTAAACAACTTTCTAATTTACTCCTCTTATCAATTTTTCTTCATTCTCTTGCTTTCTTTATTTGAAAAAGAAGGCATTTAAGCATTTTTTTTTTTGGTTCAGAACCATGGAAAGCAGTTGTTTATTGGTAGGTGAATTTACCCACCAATCAGCAAGAACAACACAGTGGCCTAGATTTAGAGTTCGGCGGTAAAAGGGCTGTTAACGCTCCGCGGGTTTTTTTCTGGCCGCACCATAAATTTAACTCTGGTATCGAGAGTTCAAACAAATGCTGCGTTAGGCTCCAAAAAAGGAGCGTAGAGCATTTTTACCGCAAATGCAACTCTCGATACCAGAGCTGCTTACGGACGCGGCCGGCATCAAAAACGTGCTCGTGCACGATTCTCCCATAGGAAACAATGGGGCTGTTTGAGCTGAAAAAAAACCTAACACCTGCAAAAAAGCAGCGTTCAGCTCCTAACGCAGCCCCATTGTTTCCTATGGGGAAACACTTCCTACGTCTGCACCTAACACTCTAACATGTACCCCGAGTCTAAACACCCCTAGCCTTACACTTATTAACCCCTAATCTGCCGCCCCCGCTATCGCTGACCCCTGCATTACACTTTTAACCCCTAATCTGCCGCTCCGTAAAACGCTGCCACCTACGTTATCCCTATGTACCCCTAATCTGCTGCCCTAACATCGCCGACCCCTATGTTATATTTATTAACCCCTAATCTGCCCCCCACAACGTCGCCGACACCTACCTACACTTATTAACCCCTAATCTGCCGAGCGGACCTGAGCGCTACTATAATAAATGTATTAACCCCTAATCCGCCTCACTAACCCTATCATAAATAGTATTAACCCCTAATCTGCCCTCCCTAACATCGCCGACACCTACCTTCAATTATTAACCCCTAAACTTCCGATCGGAGCTCACCGCTATTCTAATAAATGGATTAACCCCTAAAGCTAAGTCTAACCCTAACACTAACACCCCCCTAAGTTAAATATAATTTTTATCTTACGAAATAAATTAACTCTTATTAAATAACTTATTCCTATTTAAAGCTAAATACTTACCTGTAAAATAAATCCTAATATAGCTACAATATAAATTATAATTATATTATAGCTATTTTAGGATTAATATTTATTTTACAGGCAACTTTGTAATTATTTTAACCAGGTACAATAGCTATTAAATAGTTAAGAACTATTTAATAGTTACCTAGTTAAAATAATAACAAATTTACCTGTAAAATAAGGGACGTCATCCAAGATGGCGTCCCTCGAATTCCGATTGGCTGATAGGATTCTATCAGCCAATCGGAATTAAGGTAGGAATTTTCTGATTGGCTGATCGGAAACAGCCAATAGAATGCGAGCTCAATCTGATTGGCTGATTGGATCAGCCAATCGGATTGAACTTGATTCTGATTGGCTGATTCCATCAGCCAATCAGAAAATTCCTACCTTAATTCCGATTGGCTGATAGAATCCTATCAGCCAATCGGAATTCGAGGGACGCCATCTTGGATGACGTCCCTTAAAGGAACCGTCATTAGTCGGGAGACATCGGAAGAAGAGGATGGATCCGCGTCGCCTGCTTCAAGATGGACCCGCTCCGCACCGGATGGAAGAAGATCGAAGATGCCGCTTGGAGAAGATGTTTGCCGGTCCGGATGTCCTCTTCTTGCCGGATAGGAGGAAGACTTTGGAGCACCGGATTATGGATCGCCAACCCCCGCTTGGGTTGGATGAAGATCTTGGAGCCAGGACGGATCGGTGATACCTGGATGGTGAAGACAAGGTAGGAAGATCTTCAGGGGCTTAGTGTTAGGTTTATTTAAGGGGGGTTTGGGTTAGATTAGGGGTATGTGGGTGGTGGGTTGTAATGTTGGGGGGGGGGGGGTATTGTATTTATTCTTTTACAGGCAAAAGAGCTGAAATTCTTGGGGCATGCCCCGCAAAGGGCCCTGTTCAGGGCTGGTAAGGTAAAAGAGCTTGTAACCTTTTTAATTTAGAATAGGGTAGGGAATTTTTTATTTTGGGGGGCTTTGTTATTTTATTAGGGGGCTTAGAGTAGGTGTAATTAGTTTAAAATTGTTGTAATATTTTTCTTATGTTTGTAAATATTTTTTTATTTTCTGTAACTTAGTTCTTTTTTATTTTTTGTACTTTAGCTAGTTTATTTAATTGTATTTATTTGTAGGAATTGTGTTTAATTAATTTATTGATAGTGTAGTGTTAGGTTAATTGTAGGTAATTGTAGGTAGTTTATTTAATTAATTTATTGATAGGGTAGTGTTAGGTTTAATTATATCTTAGGTTAGGATTTATTTTACAGGTAAATTTGTTATTATTTTAACTAGGTAACTATTAAATAGTTCTTAACTATTTAATAGCTATTGTACCTGGTTAAAATAATTACAAAGTTGCCTGTAAAATAAATATTAATCCTAAAATAGCTATAATATAATTATAATTTATATTGTAGCTATATTAGGATTTATTTTACAGGTAAGTATTTAGCTTTAAATAGGAATAAGTTATTTAATAAGAGTTAATTTATTTCGTTAGATAAAAATTATATTTAACTTAGGGGGGTGTTAGTGTTAGGGTTAGACTTAGCTTTAGGGGTTAATCCATTTATTAGAATAGCGGTGAGCTCCGGTCGGCAGATTAGGGGTTAATAATTGAAGTTAGGTGTCGGCGATGTTAGGGAGGGCAGATTAGGGGTTAATACTATTTATGATAGGGTTAGTGAGGCGGGTTAGGGGTTAATAACTTTATTATAGTAGCGCTCAGGTCCGCTCGGCAGATTAGGGGTTAATAAGTGTAGGCAGGTGTTGGCGACGTTGAGGGGGGCAGATTAGGGGTTAATAAATATAATATAGGGGTCGGCGGTGTTAGGGGCAGCAGATTAGGGGTACATAGGGATAACGTAGGTGGCGGCGATTTGCGGTCGGAAGATTAGGGGTTAATTATTGTAAGTAGCTGGCGGCGACGTTGTGGGGGGCAGGTTAGGGGTGAATAAATATAATACAGGGGTCGGCGGGGTTAGGGGCAGCAGATTAGGGGTACATAAATATAACGTAGGTGGCGGTCGGCAGATTAGGGGTTAAAAATTTTAATCGAGTGGCGGCGGTGTGGGGGGGACCTCGGTTTAGGGGTACATAGGTAGTTTATGGGTGTTAGTGTACTTTAGGGTACAGTAGTTAAGAGCTTTATAAACCGGCGTTAGCCAGAAAGCTCTTAACTCCTGCTATTTTCAGGCGGCTGGAATCTTGTCGTTAGAGCTCTAACGCTCACTGCAGAAACGACTCTAAATACCAGCGTTAGAAAGATCCCATTGAAAAGATAGGCTACGCAAATGGCGTAGGGGGATCTGCGGTATGGAAAAGTCGCGGCTGAAAAGTGAGCGTTAGACCCTTTAATCACTGACTCCAAATACCAGCGGGCGCCCAAAACCAGCGTTAGGAGCCTCTAACGCTGGTTTTGACGGCTACCGCCGAACTCTAAATCTAGGCCAGTGTGTTCACAAAAAATGGGCCGGCATCCAAACTTACATTCTTGCATTTCAAATACAGATACCAAGAGAATGAAAATAATTTGATAATAGGAGTAAATTAGAAAGTTGCTTAAATTTGCATGCTCTATCTGAATCACAATAGAAAAAAATGTGGGTTCAGTGTCCCTTTAATGCAAAAAAAAGGGTTTAAGAAAGAAATAAAGATTTCTATGCCATACAGGCAAATAGATGGTTGCTCAAATGAATCATAAAGTTAGCATTTATTAGAAGTAAAAAACAGGCAAATTTTGAAAAAGGGAAAAAATGGTTGAACATCTATTGGACTAATTGCAATTCAAAAATAATCTTAAAGGGACATTAAACATCAAAATTTGCTTTCAGAATTCAGATAGAGATTTAGATAGAGCAAACAATTTTTAACAACTTTCCAATTTACTTAAATTATCAAATACTCTTTGTACTCTTGGCATCTTTTGTTGAAAATCAGGGAGGTAAGCTCAGGAGCGTTCATGAGTCTAATGCCCTATATGGCATAAGTTTTGCAAGAATGTTATCCATTTGCAAGAGAACCTAGATGACCTCACTATTCCCTGCCATGTAGAGCTTCAGGTACCTACCTAGGTATCTCTTCAACAAAGAATACCATAAGAATGAAGCAAGTATGATAGAAGTAAATTGCTAACTTTTCTACAATTGTATGCTGTTTTTGAATCATGAAAAAAAAAGTTTTAGTTTCCTGTCCCTTTAAACTTCTGAGTCTGAGAAAAGTCTTAGACTCATTTCTCAACTTCTTATGACAAAGTATAGAGCAAATTCACCAAAATCTGAGTGAGCGTCTTTAAATTTTGCCAAATATTTTCCGAAAGTTTAAAAAAGGAATGTAAGGTTTGGTTTCACTGAACAGCCTCTCCAATTTATTGGAACGAGGCCACTGTTCATTTAAATGATATACAATATAGATATATCATGTGTTTATAAATGGTATCATAGTATGTGTAGTGCTATCATAGTATGTGTAGAATTCCATTGCAAGAAGAAGCCATTCATTTCAGCTGGTTCCCATCTATTTCATGATGACTTTGTTTGTGCACAGGGTTCTCCTATCTAAATCCAGAAGAGTGCAATGTGGCCCTCCAGGACATTCTGTCTGGCTCCACTTGCTCAAACTGTTTAATGTTTTTGTTTTAGATATTGAGTGTTTTACAGCACATCTGCTGGGACTGTGTGTCACTCCAGTCTGTTTATTTGTAGCACACAGCTGTATAATGTTAGCTGCGATCAAATGATATTCCTATTGCTAAATAATTGCTCGATTGAAGTTTATTTATTTAGATGTGCATAGTTCTTTTTCAGTAAATGGATTTTCTAACATTTGTTCACCAGTCCTGTGAATGAAGAAAGAATTAGAGTTGTCACTCATTCTCTGTGCATTGACAATGGATACCAACAGTTGCTTTTGATAGCAACTCTAGTCTTTAGAATACATTTTACATAGTTCAATAATATTAAATTAAACATGTAACAAAGAAGCTATAATTTCAAAAAACTTAGGCCTAGATTTGGAGTTTGGCGTTAGCCGTGAAAACCAGCGTTAGAGGCTCCTAACGCTGGTTTTAGGCTAACTCCGGTATTTGGAGTCACTCAAAAAAGGGTCTAACGCTCACTTTTCAGCCGCGACTTTTCCATACCGCAGATCCCCTTACGTAAATTGCGTATCCTATCTTTTCAATGGGATTTTTCTAATTCCGGTATTTAGAGTCGTGTCTGAAGTGAGCGTTAGAAATCTAACGACAAAACTCCAGCCGCAGGAAAAAAGTCAGTAGTTAAGAGCTTTCTGGGCTAACGCCGGTTTATAAAACTCTTAACTACTGTACTCTAAAGTACACTAACACCCATAAACTACCTATGTACCCCTAAACCGAAGTCCCCCCACATCGCCGCCACACGATTACATTTTTTTAACCCCTAATCTGCCGACCGCTAACTACGTTATCCTTATGTACCCCTAATCTGCTGCCCCTAACACCGCCGACCCCTATATTATATTTATTAACCCCTAATCTGCCCCCCTCAACGTCGCCTCCACCTGCCTACACTTATTAACCCCTAATCTGCCGAGCGGACCGCACCGCTACTATAATAAAGTTATTAACCCCTAATCCGCCTCACTAACCCTATAATAAATAGTATTAACCCCTAATCTGCCCTCCCTAACATCGCCGACACCTAACTTCAATTATTAACCCCTAATCTGCTGACCGGAGCTCACCGCTATTCTAATAAATGTATTAACCCCTAAAGCTAAGTCTAACCCTAACACTAACACCCCCCTAAGTTAAATATAATTTTAATCTACCGAAATTAATTAACTCTTATTAAATAAATTAATCCTATTTAAAGATAAATACTTACCTGTAAAATAAATCCTAATATAGCTACAATATAAATTATAATTACATTGTAGCTATTTTAGGATTAATATTTATTTTACAGGCAACTTTGTAATTATTTTAACCAGGTACAATAGCTATTAAATAGTTAAAGGGACAGTCTAGGCCAAAATAAACTTTCATGATTCAGATAGAGCATGTAATTTTAAACAATTTTCCATTTTACTTTTATCACCAATTTTGCTTTGTTCTCTTGGTATTCTTAGTTGAAAGCTTAACCTAGGAGGTTCATATGCTAATTTCTTAGACCTTGAAGCCCACCTCTTTTCAGGTTGCATTTTAACAGTTTTTCTCCACTAGAGGGTGTTAGTTCATGCATTTCATATAGATAACACTGTGTTTGTGCACGTGAAGTTATCTGGGAGCAGGCACTGATTGGCTAAACTGCAAGTCTGTCAAAAGAACTGAAATAAAGGGGCAGTTTGCAGAGGCTTAGATACAAGCTAATCACAGAGGTTAAAAGTATATTATTATAACTGTGTTGGTTATGCAAAACTGGGGAATGGGTAATAAAGGGATTATCTATCTTTTAAAACAATAACAATTCTGGTGTAGACTGTCCCTTTAAGAACTAATCTAACTTAGTTCTTTTTTATTTTTTGTACTTTAGTTAGTTTATTTCATTGTAGTTATTTGTAGATATTGTATTTAATTAATGTATTGATAGTGTAGTGTTAGGTTTAATTGTAGGTAATTGTAGGTATTTTATTTAATTAATTTAATGATAGTATAGTGTTAGGTTTAATTGTAACTTAGGTTAGGATTTATTTTACAGGTAATTCTGTAATTATTTTAACTAGGTAACTATTAAATAGTTCTTAACTATTTAATAGCTATTGTACCTGGTTAAAATAATTACAAAGTTGCCTGTAAAATAAATATTAATCCTAAAATAGCTACAATGTAATTATAATTTATATTGTAGCTATATTAGGATTTATTTTACAGGTAAGTATTTAGCTTTAAATAGGAATAATTTATTTAATAAGAGTTAATTAATTTCGTTAGATTAAAATTATATTTAATTTAGGGGGGTGTTAGGGTTAGACTTAGCTTTAGGGGTTAATACATTTATTAGAATAGCGGTGAGCTCCGGTCGGCAGATTAGGGGTTAATAATTGAAGTTAGGTGTCGGCGATGTTAGGGAGGGCAGATTAGGGGTTAATACTATTTATTATAGGGTTAGTGAGGCGGATTAGGGGTTAATAACTTTATTATAGTAGCGCTCAGGTCCGCTCGGCAGATTAGGGGTTAATAAGTGTAGGCAGGTGGAGGCGACGTTGTGGGGGGCAGATTAGGGGTTAATAAATATAATATAGGGGTCGGCGATGTTAGGGTCCTTACCGACAAAACTCTAAATCTAGGCCTTAATAAATTATCCTCAAAATTGACTAGATCGCTATTGAATAGCATAAAACTGTATATGTGAAGGCTGAAGAGTAACGGTTATAACTATGTGAATGAATCAACTAAATTTAGTTTTTATGCATACATTAGGCCCATTTCAAAGCTAACATGCCGCTTCATCAAACCAACTATAAGTGAGTACAAAGCAAACATATAGGTCCAGATTACAAGTGGAGGAATTAATTTGTATCGCTATTCGCTAACTGCATTTAAGGTAAAAATCAGCGCTCTCGGGTTAGTGCTGGTATTAAAAGTTGAAAGTAAAAATTTAGCGTGAGAGCGAAAGGTAAGCTAACTTAAGGACTGGATATATCAATATTATATATATATATATATATATATATATATATATATATATATAAAAGTTCCAGATGGTTCAGCACTCTCAATTCAAGTCCTGGGTGCACAGCAAACAGTTAATAACAGAAAAGAAACAGCAGGCACTCTCCGTTTAAATCACAGTTTTACTTTTCAAAGTGACGTTTCGGGTTTTACCCCCGTCTTCAGACTTACATATAGTGTGCAAAATAATTTGTATACTTATACCTACTTACCCCTCTGCTTTCTAAATTAATCAATCAATTAACCCACCTCATGCAGCTCCCAGCAGTGTGTGCCCGGCGCATAGACTACGTCATCAGCAGGAAGATGCCGCTCGTTGTTAGGCACCACCACCGCAAACTGTCAATCATCTTTCGTTGCTAGCCCAGCATGTAATCATCATTAGAGACACCGTCCGTTGCTAGGGAGCCCTCCACTTGGTGACCGCTTGCTTAACAGTGACTATCTGCGTGAAAATAAGATTTACCAATGTGTTTAATTTTTCTAAAAATAATTTTTCTAAATGATTTATCTATGTGTTTAATCTCACATAAGATTTATCTATGTGTTTAATTTCACATATGACTAAAATTTACTTATGTGTTGTTTCATCCCTACTGTGAATATGTTCTCTATAATATTGTACAGCTATTTACTGCCTCCTAGTATCACCTGAAATTTTCTTACTAGCATTTTCTTGTTAACATTATCTGTGAGCATTTTCTTAAAATATTGTCATACAATCACTATAGGCTAGACAGGCTGTTGTGGATACATTATAGGAAAGTATGAAGAGCCAGGATTCTTTAAGTATTGCGGATATTGGGAGTTATGGTTTATGAAATATTGAGTATAGTTACATACTGCACATGATGTTTTTAATGCTTTTATTTTCACGCAGATAGTCACTGTTAAGCAAGCGGTCACCAAGTGGAGGGCTCCCTAGCAACGGACGGCGTCTCTAATGACGATTACATGCTGGGCTAGCAACGAAAGGTGATTGACAGCTGACAATGAGCAGCATCTTCCTGCTGATGACGTAGTCTATGCGCCGGGCACACACCGCTGGGAGCTGCATGAGGTGGGTTAATTGATTGATTAATTTAGAAAGCAGAGGGGTAAGTAGGTATAAGTATACACATTATTTTGCACACTGCATGTAAGTCTGAAGACGGGGGTGAAACCCCGAAACGTCACTTTGAAAAGTAAAACTGTGATTTAAACGGAGAGTGCCTGCTGTTTCTTTTCTGTTCTTCTATATATATATATATATATACAGTATATCTGAACAAGAAAACTTGCACTCTCTGGTCTTTTTCAAAAACTCTTTACTTTTCACAGTAAAGAGTTTTTGAAAAAGACCAGAGAGTGCAAGTTTTCTTGTTCATCTGTATTTAAACTGTACTAGCACCCTGGCAGTTGTTGGACTAAGTGAGAGTTCTCTTCTTTGTTACCATATATATATATATACACATAGGAGCCCTTGCAAATATTGTGTTCAGTCACTGGCCCCAATTTATCAAAGGGCTTGCAGACCTGATCCGACACTGCGGATCAGGTCCGCAAGACCTCGCTAAATGCGGAGAGCAATACGCTCTCCGCATTTAACATTGCACCAGCAGCTCACAAGAGCTGCTGGTTGCAACGCCGCCCCCTGCAGACTCACGGCCAATCGGCCGCCAGCAGGGAGGTGTCAATCAACCCGATCGTACTTGATCGGGTTGATTTCCGGCGATTCCTGTCCGCCTGCTCAGAGCAGGCGGACAGGGTTATGGAGCAGCGGTCTTTAGACCGCTGCTTCATAAGTTGTGTTTCTGGCAAGTCTGAAGACTCGCCAGAAACACGGCCCTTCAAGCTCCGTACGGAGCTTGATAAATGGGCCTGACTGTATTAAATGTTGCTTAATGTAGCTCTACACCAGTGGTTTTAAAACCAAATGAACTCAAGGCCCGGTAAATTTTAGCTGGACGTGTCCAGGGCCCTGTAGTGTAGGGGCGGGTGTGTGTGTGTATAAATAGATATAATGCATTGGTATAAGTGGGGGAAGAAAATATATACATTCATTGGTGTCAGTGGGCTGGTATCACTTAACTGAGGTCCCAAGGTCCAGTTCCATCTGTTCCTTGTCCCACACTGTCGTCCCACTGAACTGGCACTATATGTGCACAATGGACACGCTCTGACAGGCCTGCCCGGTATTGCTTTTATGTATAGTGGCAGGCCTGTCACAGCTTGCAGTGGGGCACTTCAGATCGTGGCCCACCAGGAGGGCTGTCAAGGCCTGGTACTGGGCCGTGGCCCGGCTGTTGAGAAACCAGGCTCTAAACCATACGAATCAGTGCTATTTATTCCATATAATCCTCTAAGGTGACTAACTGCCGCTAATGCATTAATAGTTACATTGAAAGCTCATCATATTTCCTCTATGATACCACTATTTATCATGTAAAAATGTTTTTCTTTTAACGTATTTCCAATTACTTATTATTATGTTTAAGAAATTGCATTTTCAGGGTTTTTTTGTGTATATGAAAATAGCTGGTTTTGTGTTTTGAAACAACAACCTATTAAAATGGACTACGTTTGATGGTAAAATCTCTTTATATTATCACTTTGTGTACACACACACACTTCCTTATTTTATATCTGTCTTTAAATCAAAGCTCAAAACTTTGACTGTCCCTTTAATTGCACACCCTCCTTTACATAGATATAGACACTTAAGCCTAGATTAAAAGTGGAGAGCTATAATATTAGCTCTATTGTGTACCACCACTCAAGTTAAATCAATAGTGGTTTAATTTTTGAGATCATATTACAAGTTAAAAGTATCATATAAGCGCTTGAGCAAAAGCCTAGACATTGCATAATGCAGGTGTGTTAAATCCCTCACATACTAGACTTTTACTGGTGTGCGCTGAAAAACTCATGCCGGCTATATTTTAGATAGTGCTAAGCCAAAGGAGCGCTAAGCCCAAGGTCAAATAGTGGAGTTCTTCAGTATTGTTTAAATCAGTTTCTATTGAGATATACATTTGAAACACTCCACACCTACATACATAAACAAACATATGTAAATAGGTAAATAGACATACACACACACATATATATATATATATATATATATACTCACATACACACACACACACACACACACACACATATATATATATATATATATATATATATATATATATATACACAGTATAACCATTCACATATATAATTACACACATATACACCTTTGAGCCCTTCCAGTCCAACACCTTTTCGTATACCATATACCTCGAGCGTAATCTTCGCTAGAAGTAGTCTTTTTGTGTGTGAGTGAGCACATGTATTACAAGTTGAAAGTAAAAGTTTTGCATGAGTGTAAAAACCGACGTGCGCTAACTTGAGGACTTCGTATATCGCGACCACACACACACACACACACACACACATATATATATATATATATACACACATATATATATATATGTGTGTGTGTGTGTGTGTGTGTGTGTGTGTGTGTGTGTGAAGAAAAATAATTAAATTAGAAAATACCCTTAATCCAGCAGAAACTCATATACCAAAATTACAAGAAAACCCCAGGTGGCGAGTGTACCAAATCAAAGGATACAGACAAAGGAAATTTGCACAAACTCTATCGCATAGATTAGGGGGTCCTAACGCTGGTTTTGTCCTACCGCTGGTATTTAGAGTCTTGTAGGTAAGTGTCTAAAGCTCACTTTCCAGCCGCGACTTTTCCATACCGCAGATCCCCTTACGTCAATTGCGTATCCTATCTTTTCAATGGGATCTTTCTAACGCCGGTATTTAGAGTCTTGGCTGAAGTGAGCGTTAGAAATCTAACGACAAGACTCCAGCCGCAGAGAAAAGCCAGGAGTTAAGAGCTTTCTGGGCTAACGCCGGTTCATAAAGCTCTTAACTACTGTGCTCTAAAGTACACTAACACCCATAAACTACCTATGCACCCCTAAACCTAGGTCCCCCCACATCGCTGCCACTCTATTAAATTTTTTAACCCCTAATCTGCTGACCGCACACCGCCGCAACCTACATTATCCCTATGTACCCCTAATCTGCTGCCCCTAACACCACCGACACCTACATAATATTTAAAAACCCCTAATCTGCCCCCCCAACGTCGCCGCTACCTACCTACAATTATTAACCCCTAATCTGCCGACCGGACCTCACCGCTACTCTAATAAATGTATTAACCCCTAAAGCTAAGTCTAACCCTAACACCCCCCTAAGTTAAATATAATTTTTATCTAACGAAATAAAATAAATCTTATTAAATAAATTATTCCTATTTAAAGCTAAATACTTACCTGTAAAATAAACCCTAGTATAGCTACAATATAAATAGTAATTATATTGTAGCTATTTTAGGATTTATATTTATTTTACAGGCAACTTTGTATTTATTTTAACCAGGTACAATAGCTATTAAATAGTTAATAACTATTTAATAGCTACCTAGCTAAAAGAAATACAAAATTACCTGTAAAATAAATCCTAACCTAAGTTACAATTAAACCTAACACTACACTATCAATAAATAAATTAAATAAACTAACTACAATTATCTACAATTAAATCATCTAAACTAAATTACAAAAAAAACAAAACACTAAATTACAAAAAAAAAAACACTAAATTACAAAAAATAAAAAAAGATTACAAGAATTTTAAACTAATTACACCTACTCTAAGCCCCCTAAAAAATAACAAAGCCCCCTAAAATAAAAATGCCCCTACCCTATTCTAAAATAAATATTTTACAGCTCTTTTACCTTACTAGCCCTTAAAAGGGCCTTTTGCGGGGCATGCCCCAAATAATTCTGCTCTTTTGCCTGTAAAAAAAAACATACAATACCGCCCCAACATTACAACCCACCACCCACATACCCCTAATCTAACCCAAACCCCCCTTAAATAAACCTAACATTAAACCCCTGAAGATCTCCCTACCTTGTCTTCACCATGCCGGGTATCAACGATCCGTCCAGAAGAGGGTCCGAAGTCTTCATCCAATCTGGGCAATGTCTTCATCCAAGCGGGGGCTGAAGAGGTCCATCATCCGGCTGAAGTCTTCTATCAAGCGGCATCTTCAATCTTCTTTCTTCCGGCTCCATCTTCATCCCGCTGATGCGGAACATCCTTCCTCCACGACGAACTCCCGACGAATGAAGGTTCCTTTAAGGGATGTCATCCAAGATGGCGTCCCTCGAATTCCGATTGGCTGATAGGATTCTATCAGCCAATCGGAATTAAGGTAGGAATAAATTAATCAGCCAATCAGATTAAGCTTGCATTCTATTGGCTGATCGGAACAGCCAATTTTAACAACATATCTTGTGATCCTATGCCTCTCTCAGTTGGAGTACCGCAAGGCTCTGTCTTGGGTCCCTTGCTTTTCTCTCTTTATAAATCCTGCCTTGGAAAACTTATAGCCTCCTTTGGATTCCAGTACCACCTATATGCATATGATACCCAAATCTATCTTTCCTCTCCTGATATCTCTCCCTCTTTACTCAACCAGATTTCTGACTGCCTCTCTGCAATTTTCTCTTGGATGTCTTCACACTACCTCCAACTCAATCTGTCCAAAACTGAGCTGCTTCTTATTCCCCCCTCTTTGAGACATCAAATACCTGACATTTCTCTGATGGTTGGAGACTCTATTCTCAACACCTCACCCCAGGTCCGCTGCCTTGGGGTCACACGAGACTCAGAACTCACATTCAACCCACATATACAAACGCTTACCAAATCCTGCTATTCACACCTACGCAACATTTCCAGAATTCGTCCCCTCCTTACTCAAAAAACTACAAAAATACTTATTCATTCCCTCATTCTGTCACGCATTGATTATTGCAATCTACTCTTAAATGGCCTTCCAAAACACCGCCTCTCCTCCCTCCAATCTATTATGAATGCTTCTGCTAGACTCATCCACCTAAGTCGACAATCTACATCAGCTGCTCCGCTCTGCCAGTCTCTACACTGGCTCCCCATACACTGCAGAATACAATTTAAAGTATTAGCCCTAACCTACAAAGTACTCAACAGTCTAACTCCCAACTATATTTCCTCTCTCATCGTGAAATACTCCCCATCCCGTCCTCTTCAATCAACCTCTGACCTACGTCTCTACACTTCTGTTATCTCTACATCCCACTCCCGCCTCCAAGACTTCGCACGTGCTGCTCCTGTCCTCTGGAACTCTCTACCCCGCTCCATCAGACTGTCTCCAACCTTGTATAGCTTCAGAAGATCCTTGAAAACCCACCTATTCAGAGAGGCTTACCATCTCTCCTCCATCCCGCATCCGAACCAAGCTAATACATGTACATGAACTGACTGACTCACTGCTGCAAATACAACTGATTTAACAAGCTACCCCAACCTTATGTCTCTGCACCCTAAACCTATAGACTGTGAGCTCTCTGGAGCAGGGCCCTCTTCCTCCTGTGCTAGATTTGTTTAGTCTTGTTATGTTTTGTATTGTTTCACAAATCTTTGTCATTGTATACCCCTATCATTGTACCCAGCGCTACGGAATTTGGTGGCGCTATACAAATAAATGATAATAATAATAATAATAATAATATGTACCAATTCATCCTTAAGTGAGGAGGCTTTTTTGGCAGTAAATAGTGGGTAGTCACCTACATGTGGATAGATGTCTTTGTCTAAGGTAAGTAAATGCCAATGTTTGGATAAGATAGCTTTTATGTAATTCCAACTTTCATTATAGGTAGTGATCATTCGCACTTTTTCATTACTAGTTGTTACCTTTGACTAGTACAACAGGGACTGTCTATTAGTGTTAATCACTCTCATATATCCCAATTTTAATGGTCGCCAGGGGTAACATCTATTGCAAAAACGAATTTTTAAGTCATCTGCATATGTTTTAAAGAGGGAATCAGTGGAGCAATTGCACCTATGTCTGAGGTATTGTCCTACTGGGATGCCTTTAAGCTGTGATGGAGGATGATGACTTGATGCTTCAAGGAGGGTATTCACCGCTGAGGGTTTATGGTAACTTTGTGTTGATAAAGAATTATCCTCATGTTTAGTCAACATCAGGTCTAGAAATGAGATTTCATGCCTGCTGTAGCTAAAGGTAAATTTCAAATTTAAAACATTGGTGTTCAAATAGGTTATAAAATATTCCAGTAACTCAACAGACCCTTCCCAAAGCATCAAGACATCATCAATATAGCGAATCCATAATGACATCATACCATCATATTTCATTGGTGCATCCAAGACTGAGTCAAGTTCCCATTTTCCCAGGAACAGACAAGCATACGTGGGTGAACAGCACGCCCCCATCGCTGTTCCCAAGATTTGCCTATAACATTTTCCATCAAACTTAAAATAGTTGTGTTCCAGAACAAAACGTAATAGATCAATCACAAACATTGTATGATTCTCATATCTATTACCTCTCTGTTTAAGGAAAAATAGAGACGCTTCAATCCCCAATAGGTGAGGGATTGAGGAATAAAGCGCCTCAACATCAATTGTTACCAATAAAGTTGATTCTGAGAGGACAATACCATCTAAGTTATGTAGGACTTCAGTAGTGTCTTTTACAAATGAGGGGACGAGGAGAGAAAAGGTCTTAAGTTCCGGTCAACATATTTGGCAGCATTTCAAGCAGGCCCCACCGGGGTGGAATTTTATTCTTTTGGAGCTTAGGTATGGTGTAAAACGTAGGAATTCTGGGAAATTTAACTCCCAGAAATTCCAACTCCTAAGATTAATTATACCATTGACCAAGCTACTTGTAGAATATTATCCAGATCAGTTTTAAATTCTACAGTGGGATCCCGGGGTAGTTTTTCATAAATTGAACTACATGATAATTGTCTCAAGCATTCACTTTTATAAGTCTTAGAGTCCAAGACTACAACATTGCTGCCTTTATCGATGGTTTTATTGTCAGAGTAGGGTCATTAGTCAATTCAAATAAAGCCTGTCTCTGTTCCCCTGTCAAATTGTCATTTACAAGGAAAGTAAATTCAAAGCCTTAATGTCTTGCTCCACTAATTTCACAAAATTCAAGACCGTCGATACAGTTGAAAGGGCTGGCATAAAGTTGACTTAGGTTTAAATGGACTAAATCCAATATGTGATAGCGATTCTTCCATAGCGACATCAGATGACTCCCTAAATAGTGATTCAAGGTCCTCTAAAGATTGTCTTTCCTGCATGTCTAAATTGCTTGAGGGTACTGCTTGTGATAAGGACTTTTTCAAGATTACCTTACGTGCAAATAAATTAACATCTTTCATAATTGTGAATTTGTCAGCTTTGTTTGAGGGACAAAAAGTTAGCCCTTTCGATAACACTTGCACTTGCGCATCACTTAATGATTTAGAAGACAAATTCACAACTTTGAGGTCATGGCGGGTATCAGACACAACCATTAATTTTTGTTCTGTTGACTCCTCAGTAAGTATGTTTTTTTGGTAGGGTCTCCTTTTCCTGTGTTTCCTGCCTCCCCTTCTTCTCCTCCTTTGTCGACCTCTGATTTCTCCTTCGCCTCTATTCTCCTCCTGCCTAAAAAACGACCTCTACGTCCTAAACCTAGATCCTCTAGATTGATTGAAATTTTCCCCTATCAGAATAGGATCTATCTGAGTCTGAAGTTGAAGAAAAATTCTTTATTTGAGAAATCATAGACTTTGTCTTCCATGTAATCTAATGTGTCTCTTAGAAATTTACGTCTTTTCCTTGACTTAGTTTCTTCCTGCATTTTTCTAAGTTCTAACTTACATTCCTCATTCAGATGGTTATAATCTTTATTAGATTCCCATTGCTTTAGATTATTAATAGACTCATCCAAATAACTCTGCACTTTCAATAAAAAAATTTTTAATCTCTTTTTTATTGATTTTTTCACAGAATTTACAAAAAAAAAAGAAAAGAAAATGTGATTAGATATGTTAGTTATTATAAAACATTTTAAAAGAAATTACAATCATTCCTTATATTTGTCAAACAAAACGATTATGTTATTTTGGGAGGATTCTCCACCCATTACCCTCTTTTTCCCCCTCTTTCCCTTAGTGTTACAACAACACAATAATCATAGACAATAATTATCATTTAGACCCAGAACAAAAAAAAAAAAAAAAAGGGGGGGGAGTTTATATATCAACAGACAAGCCTTTTTCCTCAAACCCCATCTCCTTCTCCCCCCCACCCCTCAAACCCCTCCACTCTCTACCAGATATTGAGCAGAACCATTTCCGTATTTCTAAATGGAAAGATTAAATAATCAATTTCTCTAGTTGGAAAAATTCTAATAAATTTAGACCATTTTTGAAAAAATTTGCATATTTCTTTTTCTGAGTTCAGGTCTGTGGTCATTTGCTCCATTATTAGTTGTTTTTTTAAATAATTCTTAACTTCTGTTATTGTTGTGGAGAATTTATTCTTCCAGTTCTTAAATATTTGATATCTAACGGCCAAAATGATTAGATTTATTATTTTAATTTCGTTTAGGGGAATTTTTTGACCTATCAAGAATATTATATCTTTTGGAGTAAATCTATGCACAGATATTTTAAGAACATTAAGTATCCAGAATTCTATTCTATTCCAGAATTGTTTTATCTTGGGGCATGTCCCAAATCAGTGTGTATCAGATTTGCAGCCCGGAAGACTACATTTTGGACATTTATTACAATTTTTATTCTTCCCATTTTGCTCCTTTCTCGGGTGTATAGTAAGTTTGATAATTTAATTTTATATGAGACTCTCTCCAGGTCTCTGAGGTTGTGGCTTGAAAAAGCAATTGTATTGATCTTGTTACATGCTGCTTTGAGTCAATATAATCGAGTATAAGATCTGACCATTTAAGGGCTATAGTTTCAAGATTAGATCTTTCAAACTGCGATGTTAAATATAGATAGCAAGTGGAAATAGAATGATGCCCTGCTTTGGCCAAAGTCGGCCAATTTTCAATTTTACCCCATGACCATTTCCCTGGAAATGTATTTAGAAGCTGTTGCACATAGTGTCTAGCTTGTAAGAATGCAAAAAAATCCCTATTGGTGAGATCAAATTCATGTTTCAGATCCTCAAAGGATCGAATTACTCCTTTTGTTGGGTAATAAACTGGGCTACATAATAGAGACCCTTCCTTTGCCAATTTTTTTATATATCGTTGATTGTGACCCCTCTTGATATTCTGGATTTCCTATAAACGTCTGGAGCTTTGGGATCTTTGTATTTACACCTATTTGTGTCCCGATCTTTTTCCAGGCCTGTAATATTACATATATTGACTTGAGAGCTTTTAATTGAGTCGGAATTGCTTTGAGATCTATATGTATTAAGCTTATAGGAGAGAAGGGATATATTATATTAGCCTCTAGTGTGTTATCCGTAAAGTAGTCTGATTCTGTTATCCAGTCAATTACAATACGTCCGAGAAAAGCTAAGTTATATGTACGCAGATCAGGGAGGGCTAATCCAAGAGCTTGTTTTGAGAAGGATAGTTTACAAAGTGCTATTCTTGGTTTCTTTGTTTGCCAGATAAATTGACGAATTGTTGTGTTTAGTTTCCTTAGATCATAAGATCTCAATAGAATAGGAAGATTTGCAGATATATAAAATTTTGGGCAGCAGCACCATTTTAAACAATGCTATTCTTCCAGATAGTGATAAAGGAAGATTTTGCCAGTTTTTCATATGATTTGTGATTTGTGTCAAGATGGGGGGGACATTCAGGGGATACCATTTTTGAGGATCCGCCGAGATCATAATCCCCAGATATCTAAATGCCTCTGTAACTACCTTGAAAGGGACTTTTACCAGAGAGCTCTTTGTTTTTTTCAGCCACATCAGCTCAGATTTTGAGAATTAACTTATTGCCAGAAAATTGACCAATACGATTAATTATATTCATTAACTTAGTATATTTAGATGAGTGTTAGCCATATATATTAATATATCATCGGCATATAGTGCCAGTTTCATCTCTTTTTTGTTAATCTTTATACCTTCATGTGTTTTCTGACTTTAATAGCAAAGGGCTCAATTGCTAAGTCAAAAAGTTAGCGGCGAAAGAGGACAGCCTTGCCGCGTCCCTCTCTCTATTTTAAATTGTTTTCAGCACTGTTCCATTGATTATTAAACTTGGTATAGGATTGAGCACACTAGTTTTCTTAATAAAATTTGGAAAATTATCATTGAATCCAAATCGATAGAGCGTATTCAGGATATGATCATGGTTCACTCTATCAAACGCTTTTCTCTGCGTCTATGGCTATAACTACTGCAATCAAGTTGGTCATCTTTCTCTTGTATGTCACAGTTTTTGAATATCAATAGTAAGTAGTAATTGTCTTATTTTGGCTGAAGAGTTACATTATAAAAGAAACCCCGCTTGATCCTTTTATGGATACTTTATGATCGTCCTTCCTGTAAATCTTTTAGCCAAGATAGACATCAATATTTTATAATCTGAGTTATAGAAGGGCTATAGGCCTATACGATTCTTTTTTATTTGGGTCTTTTCCAGGTTTGAGTATGAGAGTAGTTTGGGATGCCGCAAAGTTACATGAAATTGCCCTGTTATCTATATAATATGAGTTAAAAAGTTTTGTCAAATGAGGAACAAGAGTAGGGGCAAGTTTTTTTATAGAGTTCATTAGGCAATGCATCAGGACCTGGAGATTTTGTGGGTTTAAGAGATAATTTTAATTCACTTTCTTTAATAATTAATTTCATTAAATTAAAGGAACAATCAGTTAAGCATTTTCCCAATCTTTCTTAAAGTCTTCTAATAAAGGGTCAACAAGATAGGTACCGGAGTTTTTTTACCCTGTGTGTATATATATATATATCAATATATATATAAATATATATATATATAAAACAATCCCCAATGAAGGATAAGCACAGTCTTACAAAGTTGTCTCAGCTGCCAGAGTGCACTTCACAAACACATCAAGACTCCCATCATAGAAAAGGCACTCGCTGGTCTTCATAAAATGTAGTATTTGTTACAAATTTCTAGTTAAAAGACATAACGTTTTGGTGTATCATTACACCTTTGTCAAATGTCAAAGCAGGATCAAAAAAAGGATACGCTTTTTTATCCTGTTTTGAAATTTGACAGAGTTTTTCCAGTTACTGATGCTATTTCTGATATGATTTCAAAGGAATGGAATAAGCCTGTTACTTCTTTTATTCCTTCTTCAAGGTTTAAAAAATTGTATCCTTTGCCAGCAGTTAGATTGGAGTTTTGGGAAAAGAGCCCCAAAGTTGATGGGGCTATTTCTACTCTTGCTAAACATACTACTATTCCTATGGAAGATAGTACTTATTTTTAAAGACCCTTTAGATAGGAAACTTGAATCTTATCTAAGGAAAGCTTATTTATATTCTGGCCTGCCATTTCTATGGCTGATGTTGCAGCTGCATCAACTTTTTGGTTGGAAAGTTTAGCACAACAGGAAAGGGATCCTGATTTGTCTAGCATTGTTCACTTGCTTCAACATGCTAATCATTTTATCTGTGATGCCATTTTTGATATCATAAAAATTATGTTAAATCTATGTTTTTAGTTATTTTAACTAGAAGAGCTTTGTGGCTCAAATATTGGAATGCTGACATGGTAGCTAAGTCTAGACTACTATCTTTTTCTTCCCAAGGTAATAAATTATTTGGTTCTCAGTTGGATTTGATTATTTCAACTGTCACTGGGGGAAGGGAGTTTTTTTGCCTCAGGATAAAAGACCCAAGGGTAAATCTAAAGCTTCTAACCATTTTTGTTCTTTTCGACAAAATAAGGAACAGAAACCTAATCCTTCCCCAAAGAATCTGGTTCCAATTGGAAACCTTCTTCAAGTTGGAGTAAATCCAAACTGTTTAAGAAACCAAAGCCAGCCCCCAAGTCTGCATGAAGGTGCGGCCCTCATTCCAGCTCAGCTTGTAGGGGGCAGATTTCTTACAAAACATTTGGGCAGATTCTGTCCAAAATCAATCGAATCAGAGTATTGTCTCTCAATGGTACTGAATAGGATTCAGAGTAAGACCTCCTGTAAGAAGATTTTTTCTCTCACGCATCCTAGCAAACCCAGTATAATTTAATCCCAATGTTCAATTTTTTCTGACTTGGTGGTTAGATCACTATCGTATAGTTCAAGGGGCCTCTTTTGTTCATCCAACCTGGACAGTGATCTCAACAGATGCAAGTCTTTCAGGTTGGGGAGCTGTCTGGGGATCTCTTTCAGCACTAGGGGTTTGGAAATCTCAAGAGGCAAGGTTACCAATCAATATTTTAGAACTCTGTGCTATTTTCAGGGCTCTTCAGGTTTGGCCTCTGTTGAAGAGAGAACCGTTCATTTGTTTTCAGACAGACAATATCACAACCGTGGCATATGTCAATCATCAGGGTGGGACTCGCAGTCCCCAAGCTATGAAAGAAGTATCTTGGATACTTGCTTGGGAGGAATCCAGCTCCTGTCTAATTTCTGCGGTTCAAATCCCAGCTATAGACAATTGTGAAGCAGATTATCTCAGCCGTCAGACTTTACATCCGGGGTAATGGTCGCTCCATCCAAATGTGTTTTCTCAGATTGTTCAGATGTGGGGTCTTCCAGAAATAGATCTGATGGCTTCACATCTAAACAAGAAACTTCCCAGGTACCTGTCCAGGTCCAGAGATCCTCATGCGGAAGCGGTGGATGCGTTAATAGTTCCTTGGTGTTACCAACCTGCTAATATTTTCCCGCCTCTAGTTCTTCTTCCAAGAGTGATATTCAGGATGATTTGGATAAGGGTTTGTCTGCAAGTTCTTTGGAGGGACAAATCTCTGCTCTTTCTGTTTATTTCACAGAAAGATTGCTAAGCTTCCTAATATTCACTGTTTTGTACAGGCTTTGGTCCGTATCAAGCCTTTCATTAAATCAATCTCTCCTCCTTGGAGTCTTAATTTGGTTTTGAAGGCTTTACAGGCTCCTCCATTTGAACCTATGCATTCTTTGGACATTAAATTACTTTCTTGGAAAGTGTTGTTCCTTTTGGCCATCTCTTCCGCTAGAAGAGTTTCCAAATTACCTGCTCTTTCTTGTGAATCTCCTTTTCAGATTTTCCATTAGGATAAGGCAGTTTTGCAAACTTTATTTAAATTTCTACCTAAGGTTGTGAATTCTGACAACATTAATAGAGAAATTGTTGTCCCTTCTTTGTGTCCTAATCCTAAGAATTCTTTGGAGAGATCCTTATATTCTTTGATTGTGGTAAGAGCTTTGAAATATTATGTTGAATCTACTAAAGATTTCATAAAGTCTTCTAGTCTATTTGTTATCTTTTCTGGTACTAGGAAAGGTCAGAAGGCTTCTGCCATTTCCTTGGCATCTTGGTTAAAGCTTTTGATTCATCAGGCTTATTTGGAGTTGGGTCAGGCCCCACTTCAGAGAATTACAGCTCATTCTACTAGATCAGTCTCCACTTTGTGGGCTTTTAAGAATGAAGCTTCAGTTGATCAGATTTGCAAAGCAGCAACTTGGTTTTCTTTGCATACATTTACTAAATTCTACTGTTTTGATGTATTTGCTTCTTCGGAAGCAGTTTTTGGTAGAAAAGTTTTTCAGGCAGCTGTTGATTCCTCTGCTTATGTTTAAGTTTTTATCTTTTCATTATGAGAATAAACTTATATTTTGGGTTGTGGATTCATATTTTTCAGCGGAAAATGGCTGTTATTATTTTATCGCTCCCTCTCTAGTGACTCGTCTGTGGAGTTCCACATCTTGGGTATTACTATCCCATATGTCACTAGCTCATGGATTCTTGTAAATTACATGAAAGAAAACATAATTTATGTAAGTTCTTACCTGATAAATTCATTTCTTTCATATTGGGAGACCTACCCTTTTTTATGGTGGTTATAATTTTTTGTATAAAGCACATTTTATTCCAAATTCCTTTGTTGACGCTTTTAACTCCTTTATTTATCACCTCACTACTTGGCTATTCGTTAAACTGAATTGTGAGTGGGGTGAGGTATGTGTTTATAGGCATTTTAAGGTTTGGGAAACTTTGCCTCTCCTGGTAGGATTGTATATCCCATACGTCACTAGCTCATGGACTCTTGCTAATATGAAATAAATGAATTTATCAGGTAAGTTCTTACATAAATTATGTTTTTCTAAGGAATAAAAGATAAAATAGTAATGTATTTATAATTTTGATCACTTGAATGACTAATACTCTGGGATTTTTATCTCAATATAATCAAATAAAATCATTCTAAATAAATGTTACCACATTGCAGAACTGTCATTCAAAGTTGATTGTTAAAATAACATTTATATGTTTAGTATTGATAAAGGAGACACACTTTCTAACACATCACTTTTATATTGTATGAACTAATTTAAATCCAAAAGCTAATACTCTGTTTTGTAGATTTGAACACACAAGAATTGAAGCAGAACTAAAATATATTTGAACAAGAAGAAAAAATTATTATAGAAAGTTAAATTGCTAAAGCAGAAAAAAATGCAAATATCAGAAAGAGTTATACTTGAAAAATATTAATGTTATTCAAAAATGCATCATCAATTATAAGAGTGTGTCTAATATTTGGGGAAAAATATCTCTGTATTTGTGATATGTCAAAATAAAATAAATTGATAGAAATAACAATTTATGTAAGAACTTACCTGATAAATTAATTCATTTCATATTGGCAAGAGTCCATGAGCTAGTGATGCATAGGATTTACAATCCTACCAGGAGGGGCAAAGTTTACCAAACCTCAAAATGCCTATACATACACCCCTCACCACACCCACAATTCAGTTTAACAAATAGCCAAGTAGTGGGGTGATAAAGAAAGGAGTAAAAAGCATCAAAAAAAGGAATTTGGAAATAATTGTGCTTTATACAAATAAACATAACCACCATAAAAAGGGTGGGTCTCATGGACTCTTGCCAATATGAAATAAATAAATTTATCTCAAGTTCTTAAGTGAAGTTCTTACATAAATTATGTTTTCTTTCATGCAATTGGCAAGAGTCCATGAGCAAGTGAAGTATGGGATAGTAATACCCAAGATGTGGAACTCCACAGAAGAGTCACTAGAGAAGGAGGAATAAAAATAATAACAGCCATTTTCCGCAGAAAAAATTAATCCACAACCCAAAATATAAGTTTATTCTCATAAATGAAAAGAAAAACTTAAACATAAGCAAAGGAATCAAACTGAAACACCTCCTTGAAAAACGTTTCTACCAAAAACTGCTTCCGAGGAAGCAAATACATCAAAACGATAGAATTTAGTAAATGTATGCAAAGAAGACCAAGTTGCTGCTTTGCAAATCTGATCAACTTAAGCTTCATTCTTAAAATCCCACAAGTGGAGACTGATCTAGTAGAATGAGCTGTAATTCTCTGAGGAAGGGCCTGACCCAACTACAAATAAGCCTGATGAATCAAAAGCTTTAACCTTTCCTAGTACCAGAAAAGACAACAAATAGACTAGAAGTCTTCCTGAAATCTTTAGTAGCTTCAATATAATATTTCAAAGCTCTTACAACATCCAAAGAATGTAAGGATCTCTCCAAAGAAATCTTAGGATTAGGACACAATGAGGAAACAACAATTTCTCTATTAATGTTGTTAGAATTCACAACATTAGGTAGAAATTTAAATGAAGTCTGCAAAACTGCCTTATCCTGATGGAAAATCAGAAAAGGAGATTCACAAGAAAGAGCAGATAATTCAGAAACTCTTCTAGCAGAAGAGTTGGCCAAAAGGAACAACACTTTCCAAGAAAGTAGTTTAATGTCCAAAGAATGCATAGGCTCAAAAGGAAGAGCCTGTAAAGCCTTCAAAACAAAATTAAGAATCCAAGGAGGAGAGAATTATTTAATGACAGGCTTGATACGGACCAAAGCCTGTACAAAACAGTTAATATCAGGAAGCTAAGCAATCTTTCTGTGAAATAAAACAGAAAAAACAGAGATTTGTCCCTTCAAGGAACTTGCAGACAAACCTTTATCCAAACCATCCTGAAGAAACTGTAAAATTCTAGGAATTCTAAAAGAATGACAGGAGAATTTATGAGAACACCGTTAAATATAAGTCTTCCAAACTCGATAATAAATCTTCCTAGAAACAGATTTATGAGCCTGTAACATAGTATTAATCACTGAGTCAGAGAAACCTCTATGACTAAGCACTAGGCATTCAATTTCCATACCTTCAAATTTAATGATTTGAGATCCTGATGGAAAAACAGACCTTGAGACAGAATGTCTGGTCTTAGAGGAAGTGGCCAAGGCTGGCAACTGGAAATCTGAACAAAATCCACATACCAAAACCTTTGAGGCCATGCTGGAGCTACCAGCAACACAAACGATTGTTCCATGATGATCTTGGAAATCACTCTTGGAAGAATAACTAGAGGCGGGAAGATATAAGCAGGTTGGTAACACCAAGGAACTGCTAACACATCCACTGCCTACGCCTGAGGATCCCTGGACCTGGACAGGTACCTGGGAAGTTTCTTGTTTAGATGGGAAGCCATCAGATCTATTTCTGGAAGGCCCCACATCTGAACAAATCTGAAAAAAACACATCTGGATGGAGCGACCACTCCCCCGGATGTAAAGTCTGACAGCTGAGATAATCCACTTCACAATTGTCTACACCTGGGATATGAACCGCAGAAATTAGACAGGAGCTGGATTCTGCCAAAGAAAGTATTCGAGATAGTTCTTTCATAGCTTGGGGACTGTGAGTCCCACCCTAATGATCAACATATGCCACAGTTGTGATATTGTCTGTCTGAAAACAAATGAACGGTTCTCTCTTCAACAGAGGCCAAACCTGAAGAGCCCTGAAAATAGCACAGAGTTCTAAAATATTGATTGGTAACCTTGCCTCTTGAGATTTCCAAACCCCTTGTGCTATCAGAGATCCCCAGACAGCTCCCCAACCTGAAAGACTTGCATCTGTTGTGATCACATCCAGGTTGGACCAACAAAAGAAGCCCCTTGAACTATACAATGGTGATCTAACCACCAAGTCAGAGAGAGTCGAACATTGGGATTTAAGGATATTAATTGTGTTATCTTTGTATAATCCCTGCACCATTGATTCAGCATACAAAGTTGGAGAGGTCTCATATGAAAATGAGCAAAGGGGATCGCGTTCGATGCTGCAGTCATGAGACCTAAAACTTCCATGCACATAGCTACTGAAAGGAATGATTGAGACTGAAGGTTCCGACAAGCTCAAAGCAATTTTAATCATCTCTTGTCTGTTAGAGACAGAGTCATGGACACTGAAAATGGTGACCCTTGTCTGAGGAATCAAGGAACTTTTTCGTAAATTGATCCTCCAACCATGTCTTTGAAGAAACAACACTAGTTGATTTGTGTGAGATTCTGCAGAATGTAAAGACTGAGCTAGTACCAAGATATTGTCTAAATATGGAAACACCGCAATACCCCGTTCTCTGATTACAGAGAGCAGGGGACAGAGAACCTTTGAAAAGATTCTTGGAGCTGTCGCTAGGCCAAATGGAAGAGCGACAAATTGGTAATGCTTGTCTAGAAAAGAGAATCTCAGAAACTGATAGTGGTCTGGATGAATCGGAATATGAAGATATGCATCCTGTAAGTCTATCGTGGACATATAATGACCTTGCTGAACAAAAGGCAGAATAGTCCTTATAGTTACCATTTTGAAAGTTGGCACTCTTACAAAACGATTCAAAATTTTCAGATCCAGAACTGGCCTGAATGAATTTTCTTTCTTTGGGACAATGAATAGATTTGAATAAAACCCCAGACCCTGTTCCTGAAACGGAACTGGTATGATTACCCCTCAAAGCTCCAGGTCTGAAACACACTTCAGAAAAGCCTGACCCTTTACTGGATTTGCTGGGATGCGTGAGAGAAAAAAAATCTTCTCACAGGAGGTCTTACTCTGAATCCTATTCGGTACCCTTGAGAGAATCTGCCCAAATACTTTGAAAGAATCTTAATCTGCCCCTTACCAGCTGAGCTGGAATGAGGGCAGCACTTTCATGCAGACTTGGGGGCTGGCTTTGGTTTCTTAAATGCCTTGGATTTATTCAAACTTGAAGAAGGTTTCCAATTGGAACCAGATTCTTTGGGGGAAGGATTGGGTTTCTGTCCCTTAATTTGTTGAAAGGAACGAAAACAGTTAGAAGCCTTAGATTTACTCTTAGGTCTTTTATCCTGAGGCAAAAAAAACTCCCCTCCCCCCAGTGACAGTTGAAATAATTGAATCCAACCGAGAACCAAATAAATTATTACCTTGGAAAGAAAGAGATTTTAATTTAGAATTAGATACCATGTCAGCATTCCAATATTTGAGTGACAAAAAGGTCTTCTAGCTAAGTAGCTAAAGACATAGATTTAACATCAATTTTGATGATATCAAAAATTGCATCACAGATAAAAGGATTAGCATGTTGATGCAAGCGAACAATGCTAGACAAATCAGGATCTGTTTCCTGTTGCGCTAAACTTTCCAACCAAAAAGTTGATGCAGCTGTAACATCAACCATAGAAATGGCAGGCCTGAGAGGATAGCCAGAATATAAACAATCCCCAATGAAGGATAAGCACAGTCTTACAAAGTTGTCTCAGCAGCCAGGGTGCACTTCACAAACACATCAAGACTCCCATCATAGAAAAGGCACTCGCTGGTCTTCATAAAATGTAGTATTTATTACAAATATCTAGTTAAAAGACATAACGTTTCTGCGTATCATTACACCTTTGTCAAATGTCAAAGCAGAATCAAAAAAAGGATACATTTTTTGATCCTGCTTTGACATTTGACAGAGTTTTTCCAGATCCTGATGCTATTTCTGATATGATTTCTAAGGAATGGAATAGGCCTGGTACTTCGTTTATTCCTTCTTCAAGGTTTAAAAAATTGTATCTTTTGCCAGCAGTTAGATTGGAGTTTTGGGAAAAGATCCCCAAAGTTGATGGGGCTATTTCTACTCTTGCTAAACGTACTACTATTCCTATAGAAGATAGTACTAATTTTTAAAGACCCTTTAGATAGGAAACTTGAATCTTATCTAAGGAAAGCTTATTTATATTCTGGCTATCTTCTCAGGCCTGCCATTTCTATGGCTGATGTTGCAGCTGCATCAACTTTTTGGTTGGAAAACTTAAAGCAACAGGAAATGGATCCTGATTTGTCTAGCATTGTACGCTTGCTTCAACATGCTAATCATTTTATCCAATGGTGCCGGGATTATAAAAAAATCACAATTAATATCCTTAAATCCCAATGTTCGAATCTCTCTGATTTGTTGATGAGATCACCATCGTATAGTTCAAGGGGCCTCTTTTGTTGGTCCAACCTGGACAGTAATCTCAACAGGTACAAGTCTTTCAGGTTGGGGAGCTGTCTGGGGATCTCTGATAGCCCAAGGGGTTTGGAAATCTCAAGAGGTGAGTTTACCACACAGTCCCCAAGCTATGAAAGAAGTATCTCTGATACTTGCTTGGGAGGAATCCAGCTCCTGTCTAATTTTTGTGGTTCATATCCCAGCTATAGACAATTGTGAAGCGGATTATCTCAGCCATCAGACTTTACATCCGGAGGAGTGGTCGCTCCATCCAAATGTGTTTTCTCAGATTGTTCAGATGTGGGGTCTTCCAGAAACAGATGTGATGGCTTTCCATCTAAACAAGAAACTACCCAGGGACCTGTCCAGGTCCAGAGATCCTCATGCGGAAGCGGTGGATGCGTTAACAGATCCTTGGTGTTACCAACCTGCTTATATTTTCCCGCCTCTAGTTCTTCTTCCAAGAGTGATCTTCAGGATGATTTGGATAACAGTTTGTCTGCAAGTTCTTTGGAGGGAAAAATATATGCTCTTTCTGTTTATTTCACAGAAAGATTGCTAAGTTTCCTGATATTCACTGTTTTGTACAGGCTTTGGTCCATACCAAGCCTGTCATTAAATCAATCTCTCCTCCTTGGAGTCTTAAATTGGTTTTGAAGGCTTTACAGGCTCCTCCATTTGAACCTATGCATTCTTTGGACATTAAACTACTTTCTTGGAAAGTGTTGTTCCTTTTGGCCATCTCTTCTGCTAGAAGAGTTTCCGAATGACTTGCTCTTTCTTGTGAATCTCTTTTTCTGATTTTCCATCAGGATAAGGCAGTTTTACAAACTTTATTTAAATTTCTACCTAAGGTTGTGAATTCTAACAACATTAATAGAGAAATTGTTGTCCTTTCTATGTGTCCTAATCCTAAGAATTCTTTGGAGAGATCCTTACATTCTTTGGATGTGGTAAGAGCTTTGAAATATTATGTTGAAGCTACTAAAGATTTCAGGAAGACTTCTAGTCTATTTGTTATCTTTTCTGGTTCTAGTAAAGGTCAGAAGGCTTCTGCCATTTCCTTGGCATCTTGGTTAAAGCTTTTGATTCATCAGGCTTATTTGGAGTCGGGTCAGGACCCGCTTCAGAGATTTACAGCTCATTCTACTAGATCAGCTTCCACTTCGTGGGCTTTTAAGAATGAAGCTTCAGTTGATCAGATTTGCAAAGCAGCAACTTGGTCTTCTTTGCATACATTTACTAAATTCTACCGTTTTGATGTATTTGCTTCTTCAGAAGCAGTTTTTGGTAGAAAAGTTTTTCAGGCAGCTATTGATTCCTCTGCTTATGTTTAAGTTTTTTTCTTTTCATTATGAGAATAAACTTATAGTTTGGGTTGTGGATTCATTTTTTTCAGCAGAAAATGGCTGTTATTTTTTTATCCCTCCCTCTTTAGTGACTCTTCTGTCTTCATCTTGGGTATTACTATCCCATACGTCACTAGCTCATGGACTCTTGTCAATTACATGAAATAAAACATAATTTATGTAAGAACTTACCTGATAAATTCATTTATTTCATATTGGGAAGAGTCCATGAGACCCACCCTTTTTATGGTGGTTATGATTTTTTGTATAAAGCACAATTATTTCCAAATTCCTTTGTTGATGCTTTTTACTCCTTTCTTTATCACCCCACTACTTGGCTATTCATTAAAATGAATTGTGGGTGTGGTGAGGGATGTATTTATAGGCATTGTGAGGTTTGGGAAACTTTGCCTCTCCTGGTAGGATTGTATATCCCATACGTCACTAGCTCATGGACTCTTGCCAATATGAAAGAAATTAATTTATCAGGTAAGTTCTTACATAAATTATGTTTTTCTAAGGAATAAAAGATAAAATAGTAATGTATTTATAACTTTGATCACTTGAATGACTAATACTCTGGGATTTTTATCTCAATATAATCACATAAAACCATTCTAAAGGGAAGGTATACTGAATGCAATAAATGTTACCACATTGCAGAACTGTCATTCAAAGTTGAATGTTAAAATAACATTTATATGTTTAGTATTGATAAAGGAGACACACTTTCTAACACATAACTTTTATATTGTATGAACTAATTTAAATCCAAAAGCTAATACTCTGTTTTGTAGATTTGAACACATAAGAATTGAAGCAGAACTAAAATATATTTGAACAAGAAGAAAAAAATATTATAGAAAGTTAAATTGCTAAACAAGAAAAAAAATGCAAATATCAGTAAAAGTTATACTTGAAAAATATTAATGTTATTCAAAAATTCATCATCAATTATAAGAGTGTGTCTAATATTTGGGGAAAAATATCTCTGTATTTGTGATATGTTAAAATAAAAAAAATGATAGAAATAACATAATTTATGTAAGAACTTATCTGATAAATTAATTTATTTCATATTGGCAAGAGTCCATGAGCTAGTGATGTATGGGATATACAATCCTACCAGGAGGGGCAAAGTTTACCAAACCTCAAAATGCCTATAAATACACTCCTCACCACACCCACAATTCAGTTTAACGAATAGCCAAGTAGTGGGGTGATAAAGAAAGGAGTAAAAAGCATTAAAAAAGGGAATTTGGAAATAATTGTGCTTTATACAAAAAAACATAACCACCATAAAAAGGGTGGGTCTCATGGACTCTTTCTCAACAAAGACAAATGAGGTGCACAAACAGCCGGTGGTAAGTTCCAGTTTCTTTTATTGCAAATAAAAAATCTTTGTCCCAACAAGGGTATAGGATTCACAAGTCGTGCAGAAGTTGGAGATTGCTTCACTTCAGTGACTGATTGCTGACATGTTTCGGCAATTAAGCCGTAATCGTAGCTACAGTCTCAGGTGATCACCAGTCCTATATACTGGTTCCTATTACCTGATTGGTTAAAGGATAATTAAAACCATACCTGGGGTGAAGCTATATCCAACCCTTCTTAAATTAGATATAACAGGATAACATTTGTCCCATATCAAAAAATCTGTGATATATACATTCATTTGTGAACTATAGTCTAAAACAATCAACTCTATATAAATGAGAATGAAATAAACTTAACACTGTTTGAAAGGTAAATCC